>NC_065443.1:18097994-18401024 GCF_917563875.1 Diabrotica virgifera virgifera
TATTGCACGAAAAGTTGAATCAAACAGTCCATACAATGCATAAAAAATTTTAAGACGCGTCAATTAGTTTAAATTTTATTCAATTTGTTTATCCCAAAGAGCTTTCTTTTCACAATGTTATTGTTCAGAAGAAATAATGATACAGCAATTCTGTGAAAACAACATGAAAGAAGAATAGTCATATTTTCAACTCATTTAAAAAAATCATTAAAAAGTCATTTTTATCACTGAGAAAACATTTGACTAAAATAGAGTCATTTTTGGCTTATAAACAATTTAAATAACTTTGTTAATATTAACTGTAGGCTAAAACTACAATGGAATTAAAAAAACTGGTATTTTTATACGAATTGTCAAAGAAAAACTTTTCGCTTAGGTTAATTACGGTCAAAGTTAGCCACTTTTTTTTATTTAATTGACGGCAACTTTGTTTATAACAACTAAGCAACCTAACTAGAGCCATTTTGAAGTTGAAGATATATAGGTTATGCGTAAAAGTTTGAGTAAACTTTGAACCTCAATAGAGTGGTTAATAAAGCTTTAAAAATGGCGTACGAACGGAATTAATTCGTGGTCGGCGGAGGGGAATTACTAAAATACGTGCACTCAAAAAATGAAACTGATTCTGCAAACATATGCTGCGATTAATATCGCTGGAACTTGTTGATGGATTTTGATCATAATTTTTTTAATTTGTATGTAGGGGAGAATGGGGGAATGGGAACAACTTAACTATATTCTTTAATAAAAACAAATTTTAGGTTAGGTATATAAAAAATCGGTCCAGGTTAGGAGCTAGTTTAAAATGGTAATTATCCTTCGCTATTATTATTGCGTCAATTTATTTAGTTATGTTAAAGTTATTATGAAATTACTAAAAATAGTGAATGGCTCCAATTGCCCCAATAGGTCGGGTAATAGGAAGCACAATTTATTTTAAGTTTTATCTGTATCAAATTTTTAATTTTCATAACAAAAATAGTAATAAATTGTTTTCAACTTATTTTGTTTAAACAAAAGTCACAGAGATAATCTTTAGCTGTGTCAACCCCGAAAAATCTGCATGTAGGTACCCATCGACCGCAAGCTGTAGAGCGATACCACAGTTCTGCCACTTTTCCCAGAATCATAGCAGTTAAAACATAAATCTGTTTCATCTTCATTATCCGAGTTATCATCATTTTTCAGATGATTATTTTATTGTTTTTGGTACCACCTAACTGAAATAGGTAACTATCTAGCTAGGCGATCTAATAAGCTATAATAGTGGCGCTGATTTTGGCTGTTTTTGGTTTGGTGTACCACCTCAAATAATGATATGTACCACCAGCGGTACATGTACCACAGATTGAGAACCGCTGCACTAAAACATATATTGGTAACAGGAATAAAATATTGCACCAAGACTGCAATTCAAAAAAATGCAAAAACAATGCGCTAGGCACTTGGCTACTAACGTATTGTCGGGTTGTTTGGTCGGAGCGTGTGTAGAGCTAACACCGACAAGAATGGCCGGGGAGTTCTGTCGTGTCAGGTGGTTAGGTCGGGATGTGTGTAGGCGCTTATAACGTTACTCTATTCTTTTGCAGGTCCATTTTTTTATACTGCCAATAATTAAACGAAGGGTTGCTGTGGATGTACCTATTGTTACTACTAAACTTTACTACTACAACTATAAACTATAAATACAACACAGTATACTTATGTTTTAATAAACTGACGATACAGTATAATAGTGTTGAGAAAAATATTGGTTCTGGAAATCAAACTAACTGCCTTATCACCTTATCACAACAAGGTAAGTTATTAAGAAAATATCTTTTTTATTTATTAGGTATACAGGGTGTAGAGAAACTCTACCGACAAATGAACACAGGAGATTCCTCAGATAAAAAGACATTTTAACCCATTTCTTCTATTCCGAAAATGCTTCCTAAGGCAGCTAGAGCTCTTTGAAGATGGCGTCTTGTAATTAGTTTTTCTTAAATAACTCCAGAACGCGTTTATTTAGAAAAATGAAAATTGGGACGCATATTTATCTTCTAGAGATAAATCGATTACATTTATTGCGAATTTCTAGTACCGGTCATAGGTGTCCGTTTTGGGTAGGGCAACGGTTATTTTATCGTATAACTTTTATGTCTTTAACTTTTAAGCATTTTTGACACTGGATTATTAAATTATGAGGTATGCTAGTACTAAAAGGTACCCTTGCTTTAAGTTGGTAGAACACACCGTTTTCTAGAAAAATCGATTTGAAAATTTTTCGTTTTTTGAGTTCCCAAAAAAAAATTTTAAAAAAACATTCAGAAAAACGAAAACTGGTATGTTTATTTATATTCCAGAGACGAATGGATTTCATTAATTGCGAATTTCTAACGCATAACTTTTTTGTCTTTAATTTTTAAGAATTTTTGACTTTAGATTATTAAATTGTGAAGTATTTTAGTACTAAAAGTTACTCTTGTTCTAATTTGGTAAAATACACCGCTTTTTTGAAAATTTCTTTCATTTTTTTTTTCAAATTCAAAAAACGAAAAATTTTCAAATCAATTTTTCTAGAAAACGGTGTGTCCTACCGGCTTAAATCAAGAGTACCTTTTAGTACTAGAATATCTCACAATATAATAATCCAGTATCAAAAATGCTTAAAAGTTAAAAACAAAAAAGTTGTGCGATAAAATAACCGTTGCCTTACCCAAAACGGACGCCTATGACCGGTACTAGAAATTCGCAATGGATGAAATCGATTTACCTCTGGAAGATAAATATGTGTACCAATTTTTGTTTTTCTAGCCTTGAAGCATTTTCGGACTAGACGAATTGGGTTAAAATGTCTTAAAATTATATGAGGAACCTCCTGTCTTCGTTTGTCGGTAGAGTTTCTGGGCACCCTGTATAGTGTATTATACATTATACCGGGTGTCTATTTATATTTTTCCCCATTTTAACTGCCTATAACTTCTAAACGATTCAAGATAGAAATATGCGGTTTTCGCTGAAATGTTTTATTTTAGTAAAAGTTTTGTTTGAATGGATTGAATTTTTTATATCGCTTTTAAATAAAAAATTACGGATTTAAAAAAAAAGAACGTTGACTTTTTTATTGAAACACCCAGTATATTTTTTTGTAAATTGAAAAATGGTCATTTACCTATCCAGCGATATAAAGTTTTTTAAAATCGGTTGCTGAGCAATTAATTTTTAAAATGAGAGATGCAATGTGGAAGTCACATAACATAATATCATTTTGTTTATGTAGTTATGTTATTTAGTCATCTGATATCCACGATGCATCTCTCATTTTAAAAATTAATTACTCAGTCATTTGACAACCGAGTTTAAAAAATTTTATATCGCTGGATAGGTGAATGACCGTTTTTTCAATATACAAAAAAATATACTGAGTGTTCCATTAAAAAAATCAACAATTTTTTTTTTCAAAAATCCGCCATTTTTTTGTAATTGAAAACGACATTAAAAACTCAATCCATTCTGACTGACAAAACGAAGACCGCATATTTCTATCTTGAGCCGTTTAGAAGTTATGGGCAGTTAAAATGGGGGAAAATATAAGTGGAGCCCCGGTATTTTGAGTTTGAACTGCCTTATTTTATTTTTCTGTTTTGTTATCCCTACCTCATTATATGTATTGCTGACCTAAAACAGCAGGCTGCGATAATATAAAAGCAGCCTGCAGATAATATACAACACTGTCTCTGCAGAAACTTTCTTTTCGATTTTACACCTGCAACTCTGGTGTGGTCTAGGGAGTGGTCTAAGTTTATATTTTGCGACCTGTGCTTCAGTATTTACACTTTTTGTGTTTTTCAAAGATGGCTTGAGTTTTGTCTCACTAATACATTGTGTATGATGATGATCTCTTCACCATACATAGGTTTATTAACGGATTGAACCACACATGGCAAGGTGTATATCGGACGAACATGTGCTAGTAGGGCTGAGTTACTGCTGAAAACAAGCAGGAATCAGCTCAGGGTCGTAACAGGTTTCCTCACTGGACATGCGCCAGTTAAGGGTCACCTGCATACAATGGGGCTGTTTCAGGGAGACTTGAGCTGCAGACTCTGTAAGAGAGAACCTTAAACAATCAACCATATTTTTCATGACTGTGAGGCATTGGATCGGAGGCGGCAAACACTTTTCCGAGACATCGAAATGACGCCAAATATATATGGCACCCGCCCACTAGACCTGTACAAACTGGTACAGGGTTGTAGAATTCTGGAATGGGTCTCATAAACGAATGGAAGATGTACAATAAGGCAAGTGGCTGCAGTACAACCGGTTCACAACAGACGGGTTCCAGGAAAAAAACGGATTGAACTACATAGTCGTAAAGGGCATCTATTGGTAAAATATGTAATCGTCCAAATTAAATATTACTTGATCTATATCTATCTCTCTATTTTCTTTTGGGTACCATTAATTTGCAACTGATTTTAGCATGGCAAGTAACGAAACTTTGGAGGCATTTGAAAAAAGTCTCATTAGTAAATTCGAGTGCCCGGTTTGCTTTAAATTCATGCAGCCTCCAATAAGACTATGTATCTCTGGACATATCTTCTGCACTCATTGCTTTGAAAACATTGAGAGCTGTGCGTTATGTAGAGCTGAGAAGAGCCCTTACCGATGCATCGTATTGGAACAAATACATGCCTCCCTCTCATTCCCATGCAAATATGTTGATGAAGGTAAGTATATTATTAATTATATTTATAGTTTTTCAGAGAAGTAAACCAAAAACTCAAATAAGAAACTAGAGTAGTATATATTTTGAGTAGAATCATTATAGTCCAGAAAGCCACTGCGCATCCGCTAGGAAAAATATTCTAATTCGGATTTTTTGCACAATCTTACTCAAAAGGACTCCTTTTAACAAATTTCCATGTTGCCAGGACCAAAAGGTGGTCAAAAATTATTTAAACGTTTTTTTTTTATTTTTTTCCTAAAATTATTTTTATTGCATGGAAAAAAGTTTTTTTAGGTTTTTTGGATCATTCCAAACAGAAAAGGTCTTTAGTGACTTTTTTCTAAAAATGATAGTTTTTGACATATAAGCGATTAAAAATTGAAAAATTGCGAAATCGGCCATTTTTAACCCTCAAAGACTATGTGAAAAACTGAAAATTTGAATGTTGCCAAGGTAGATAAATATTCTTTAAACATCGATTGATGAAATCCCGAAGAGTTTTTTGCAATACAAGATTCAAAACTCCTTTGTTTTTTAATTGCGAATCAAGCGTGCGCGACACTATTTTCCACCGACAGTATGGTGCAAATGAAAGGAATAAATTCGTTATTTCGAAAATCGGCGACTTTAAGGAAAAATCCCGAAACAGGTCGATTTTTATTTTTAAGTTATGATATTGTGGCATATATGGTATACTAGTGACGTCATCCGTCTGGGCGTGATGACGTAATCGATGATTTTTTAAATGAGAATAGGGGTCATGTGGTAGCTCGTTTGAAAGGTTCTTCAATTCTCCATCAAGTAATGTAAACATTTACATAATTTTTTACACAGGGTCTCCTTCTACTTCTTTTTTTGTCAAATAATTTAATTTAATAAAAAATTTTTGGACACCCTGTATAAATAATTATGTAAATGTTTATATTACTGAATAAAGAATTGAAGAACCTTTCAAATGAGCTAGCACACGACCCCTATTCTCATTTAAAAAAGTCATCGATTACGTCATCACGTCCATATGGATGACGTCATTAGTATACCATATATACCACAATATCATATTTTAAAATTAAAAATCGACCTGTTTCGGGATTTTTCCTTAAAGTCGCCGGTTTACGAAATAACGAATTTATTCCTTTCATTTGCACCATACTGTCGGCGGAAAATAGTGTCGTGCACGCTTGATTAGCAATTAAAAAACAAATGAGTTTTAAATATTGTATTGCAAAAAACTCTTCGGGATTTCATCAATCGATGTTTAAAGAATATCTACCTACCTTGGCAACATTCAAATTTTCAGCTTTTCATTTTTAGAGAAAAGTCACTAAAGACCTTTTCTCTTTGGAATGATCCAAAAAACCTAAAAAAACTTTTTTCCGTGCAAAAAAATAATTTTAGGAAAAAAACAAAAAAAAAAACGTTGAAAAATTTTTGACCACTTTTTGGTCCTGGCAACATGCAAATTTGTTAAAAGGAGTCCTTTTTGAGTAAGATTGTGCAAATAATCCGAATTAGAATATTTTTCCTAGCGGATGCGCAGTGGCTTTCTGGACTATTAAAATATAAAACCACACATCACAGGACGTTCTAAATTACACTAAAATAATAATTACTGAAACGATTTTTAATAGTTATTTATGATATAAGTGTTAAAAGTACACGTTTACGGCACGCTTGTGAAAGTTTGCAGAATGAGCGAAATCGAGTTCTGCAATTCACATGAGTGCCTTAAAAATGTACTTTTTAACACGCATATCATACAATATTGTTTCTACAAACGTAATTACATGACAATATCTACAAAAATTTTACTTGAACTTGACTGACATTCCATTTTTATATTTTTTTGACATTACATCAAAATTGTCTATACGGTCGATACGAACTGCAATGCCTTAAAATTTTAAAGCACTAGTGCCTTAAAGTAGCATTTTTAACGCTCGTATGGAGTGCTAACAATTGCATTTTTAACACGGTTGTAGAAAATAGTTATTTATGATATAAGTGTTAAAAGTGCAATTTTAAGGCATGTATGTGAAAGTTTGCACATGAGTGCTTAAAAAATGTACTTTTTACCACGTATATCTTACAATATTTTTTCTACAAACGTCTTATATATCAACGATTATAATTTATTCATTCTCAATTACAGGACAATATCTACAAAAACTTTTACTTGAACTCGACTGACATTCCATTTTTATATTTTTCTTGACATTACATCAAAACTGCCTATACTGTTAATACGTAAATCATAACAAGTATAGAATAACATCTACTTTTATTGTTTTATTGTCTAACAAATTTTAATAGTTTTTTTCTACAAACCTGTTAAAAATGCAATAATACAGTTTAAATTAAATTTTAAATACCTTTTAAACCACCTTTTTCAAATTGCGCAAGTTGTACTATTAATATTAATGTTAATAAATGAAATATAAATATTTTGACGTTTCACAATTTGACAATTTACTTTTAACTGCAGCGCCTTAAATTTTTTAAAGCACTAGTGCTTTAAAGTAGCATTTTTACCGCTCCTATGGAGTGCTAAAAATTGCATTTTTAACACGGTTGCAGAAAAAATACATTAACTTTAATTATATAATAAAGCTAAATTGGCTAAACTTAAAAATCGGGCACCTTAGTATAGGCGCGACCTAGGTCACCGTGTCCTTTTCAATTCTGATGGGCAAATTTAAGGGTTTCTTATGGATTTTTGGCTGCTGATTACGAATTTAGAGGGTGGATTTCGATCTCAGTGGTCAAAAAATTGTTATAAACTAATTGTTTATAAGTTGTTCAAAGTCTCTAGCTCATAAATTAAAAGAGATAAAAATGTTTTAAATAAAATTAGTTCCTCAATAAAAAACAAATAAAACATATTTTTCGGACAATCATCTTTTCATATATTAGATACGTATAGAATATACCTATTGAATAAACTTAAAAAACCTGCTAGTTTTCACAATCATGAATTTCTCAGAATGACATTCGACAATTAAAATCACGTTCCACCATTAAAACTTCCCCTGTTCCAATGTTCCCATACATCAAAGTTTGTCCGACTAGATACCGTTAAGCTATTAACAAATTTTCAGCTTGCTATTAATCAACTTTTTTGGTACGCTTCATCCAGGCCTATTATAATTTTCTTTAAACATTTGTACATTAATTTGTTTATAAGGGTTTTAGCAAATTTGAGCAATAAACATTAATTATAATTACATTAGCACTAATTATACACTATTATACACATTATTAATAACAGCAAGGTTATGGTTAACTCATTAAAAATTTATTTCCATTTCTTGAATTTCGATGTTATGGACATTTGAAATATTTTCGCATGTCTTAGGCTACGGTTATATTGGACGCGTAGTCTGACGACCAATCAGTCGGACATAAACGGACGACATTGGTAGTGCGACTAGGTGGTCGGATTGCATGCGTTTAACTGCGATTATGTGTTCAGAAAACCGAGGATGAAGAAAACCAAGGATGAAGAATATTTTTATTAGAAAATAATTTTTTACGTCTTAAATAGGTTAAATTGGATAGATAAGAATATTAGATTAAAAATAATGCAAATATCTATACCTACCTATATTTACTGTTTTCATTCATTTCTGTCGCCAGTGATATCCATATCTTACGAACCCTATCTCGATTGTGATAATCTTTATTAGTTTGGTCCCATAATGCCTTTCTTTCAAATACCCTTAAATTAATTTTTCAAGATCCGTCTTCAGACGCGCGCGGATGCAGGAAAAAACAAACAAGTTTGTTTTGTGAAATTAGTCGTCCATACACGTGCGTAAACTGACGTCTATTACTTATTCAATATAACCGTTCCTATTTATTTGCCCGTGTTTGTTTCTGTCGTCCGACTACGCAATAGTAGGTCCGACTCGTTAGTCGTCAGAGTACGCATCCAATGTAACCGTAGCCTTACACATTTGGCAGACTAATGTGGTCCGAAGTGGATCTTTAATGTAGAGTACTCACTTAGTAAACTAAGAACAAGTAAACTTAAGAACAAGAATGTTAAGGTGCTATGTTTTTTCCGTTCTGCTGTACGGCATGGAAGCTTGCACACTGAAAAAGATAAACATCAAAAACATTGAGGTATTCGAGATGTGGTGTTACAGGAGAATGTGGAAAATACCATGGACAGAAAGAGTAACAAATCAAGATGTTTTGCTGAAGAGGGGGAAGAAATGCGAAGTCATAAAAACCATACAAACGAAAAAATTGGAATATCTAGGCCACATAATGAGAGGAGAAAAGTATTTTCTGCTAAGACTCATAATCCAAGGAAAAATCTCGGGAAAGAGAAATGTGGGACGTAGGAGGATTTCCTGGTTGAGAAATTTAAGGGAGTGGTATGGGTTCAGTTCAATACAGTTGTTCAGAGCTACAGCCAACAAAGTTAAGATTGCTGTGATGGTAGCCAACCTCCGATTGGAGACGGTACTGCAAGAAGAAAAAGAGTACTCTCGTATTTCTGAAAGCATTCCATTGTCACCCACTTTAATTCGCATTATTTTCACATACATACATATTTATAATGTAGATTGGACACGTAATCCAACCAATGTTTGACTTTGTGGCTATATAGCAAAGACAATGAGTAAGTCATCTGAACCACATATCCAATTTTTTAACGGTCAAAAAGGTGGGGTGCCCAGCGTGCTCTCTTTTCTTTTCACTCTTACGAGTATAATATATTTTCTATTTCTCTTTGTTGACGTTTAACTGGTGAAGCGTGCTACGCCACACTCCGTTGGATGCCGACTTTAAGTAAGAAAATCATTGCCCTATCCTAACAGTACATATACTGCACATTTTGTGTGAATTTCACTATAGATCTCCGACACTGCGCCGTATAGAATTGAGTGTTCAGTGCGTATGAAAAGTTCACGTCCTAGTATACGCAGTCTATGGTAGCATATACGGTAGTATACCGTCGTCGTGCTAAACCACATATATTGTTTTCGTCTCACTTACTCAAATCATTATTTTGCTATGGTCCGGTTTCACTAACAACAAATAAATCAATGAATACTTTTTTTTATTTGAAAACCTGCAAATTTACAATCTACTCTGTACAAAGGAGTATTAAGTAAAACTGATAATTATGTAATGTTCTGTAGGTGTTGCCGGCCAGTGCCGGTTCACCTTATTCACCACTGTATTCACTAACACAAATGTCACTCACACAAGTCTTCTGGCCACTGTCTCTTGAGTCTCCGAACTGGTAATGGACGATTGGAAAGCGTGGAAATCAGCTCGTTGTTGTGATTGATACTTGTTTTTCTATGTTTGGTCGCATGCAGTCCTATTACGTCCTTTATGAATGGTATTTTTAAGTCCTCATGTAATGTTTGGTTTGAAATATACCAGGGTGCATTTGCAATGATTCTTAAAGTTTTTGATTCGTATGTCTGCAGAATTTTGGTGTTTGATGGTTTCGTACATCCCCATAGTTCAATCCCGTAGGTCCATATAGGTTTTAGTATTATTTTGTATATTGCCAGTTTGTTTTCTATGGATAATTGTGATCTTCTACCAAGAAGCCAATTCATTTGTCTGGTTTTTATTTGGAGTTGTTGTTTTTTAGCTTTAATGTGCGCTTTCCATGTTAGTTTCTGATCAAGGTGAATACCTAAATATTTGACTTCGGTCTTCACTGCGATAACTTGGTGGTTTATTGTAACATGTGGACAATTTACATGTTTGTTCTTAAATGTTATGTGAGCCGATTTTTCGTGGTTTACTTTGATTTTCCATTTTTGGAGCCAGTTTTGTAATCGATCTAAATGTGTTTGTAGCTTGTTAGAGGCCACTACTGGATCATGGTCAAGCGCAATTATTGCTGTATCATCGGCAAACGTGGCGATAGTTGTTTCGTTGGTAGTTGGTATATCAGTAGTGTGTAATAAGTACAAAAATGGTCCCAAAACACTGCCTTGGGGTACTCCTGCTCTTATGAGTTGGTAGCTTCTGTTATCTTTTTCCATTTTGACATCGAAATGTCTGTCGGAAAGGTATGATTTTAGAAGTAAGTAAATCTGACTCGGCATATTTGTTTTTAGTTTGTATAAGAGCCCTTGGTGCCAAACCTTATCAAAGGCTTGCTGAATATCTAGAAATGCTGCAGTGCAAATGTTCTTGTTTTCTAAACCGTCTCTGATTAAATTTACTATCCTATGGCATTGCTGAGTTGTGGTGTGTTTTTCCCTAAAGCCAAATTGATGATTTGGTATTAATTTATTTATGGAGGTTATACTATTTATTCTACTTTGCAGCAGTCGCTCAAATATTTTAGAGAGTATAGGCAGCAGGCTTATAGGTCTGTAAGAGGCAGCTTCTGTTGGTGGCTTTCCAGGTTTGGCGATCATGATAATTTCAGCAAATTTCCATTGCGTTGGATAGTAGGAAAGATGAAGAATTCGGTTGTATAAAGTAGTGAGAAACACGATAGCTCTTCTTGGTAAATGTTTGAGAATTTCTCCCACTATTAGATCATAACCTGGAGCTTTATGGGAGTTGATTTTCTTTATCTCTTCCATAATTTCTGATGGAGTAATTGATCTAGCAGGTGGTGATAGTTGACAGGGAGCATCTAAATAGCTATTTATTTCTTCATCTTCGAATAAATCTACTAGTGCAAACACTTTTTCAAGGTGTTCTACAAAAACTCTTGCTTTTTCCTCATTTGATCTAGCCCATGCATTATCGTTCTGTCTTAATGGAGAAGCTGTTACGACGGGTCTTTTTATTTTTTGGGTCGCTCTCTACAATGAGTGATCACTGGGAGTCAGGTTTTTGATGAAATATTCAAAAGATGTATTTCTGGATTCTTGAAGTGCTGAATGTAGTCTATGAGTCAGTCTGTTGAGATTGGTTTTGTCCGCTGGGTTTCTTGTGTGCTGCCAGATTCTGCGTGCCCTACGCTTCTCGGTTACCAACTCCTTAATATATCTGGGAACAACATCTGTCTTTCTCTTATGATGTACAGGTGTTGCTTTCCAGGCGGCGTTTTGCATCAGATTTGTGAAATCGTGAACTGCTGTCTCAATTTCTTCTTCTGTTTTTAGCCTTACGTTAAGACTTAGGTTGGTGTTTACGATTTCTTGAAATTCTAGCCAGTCAGTTCGTTTAGAACACAGTCTAGGAGGGAAAACTTTTTGCAGAATTTCACTACTCACATTGATGATGATAGGACTATGATCGGAGCTAAGGTCAAAGTTTGATTTAATATCACATCGATCGATTGGTATACTTTTGATTATAGCAAAGTCTAATAGGTCTGGAATTTTATTTATAATAGGTCTATCAGTGGGCCAATAAGTTGGCTCGCCAGTTGATAAATAGTTAAGATTTTTTTGCTGAACTGTTACCAGGAGATGTTTCCCTTTGGTTGTAATAAGTCTTGAACCCCAGGTAGTGTGTTTTGCATTCCAATCTCCAGCAATTATGTAATGGGAGCCTAGAGAATCAAAAAGTTCATTATATTCTTCAGTTGAGATCATATGTCGAGGGGGACTGTATAGTGAAACTATGGTAATATGCCATGTTGTACTTTGTATCTTTACTCTTGCACTTTGTATTTTGTTTGTAATATATGGCTGCAGTTCATAATGTTTAATAGAGTTTTTAATAATTACAGCACATCCTGCGTGAGCTCCACCATCGGGATGATTGGTATAATATGTTACATAATTGGGTACTTTGACTACAGTTCTGTCAGTGCTGTGACTTTCAGAAATCAAAAGTATATCAATCTTATGGATTTTCAGAAAAACAATAATCTCCTGTATATGATTTGCAAGTCCGTTTGAGTTCTAAGCTGCTATGATAAGTGTATGAGCCATTAGTGTGCAATTTTGTTAATAACAGTTGTGAGCATTGTTAAAATCATGCTGTTCTGATTAAGCAGCTGGTTGAACATGTCTCTGAATTGGTTAAGGAAGCTGCTCAAGACGTCTGTTAAATTTTCGTTCTCATTGTGTGTTGACTGCCTGTTGGGATTATTTTGTAATATAGCAGAATAAGTCGGCTTTATGCTTGGATGATGATTTTGGAATGTAGTATTAATGTTTGGCGTTTGATGTACTGTTCCTTGGTTTTGTTGGTGGATTTGAGGTGGACCCCTATTGTTGGTTTTCTTGTTAATTAAATCTCGGTATACAGAACAGCCCTTGAAATTGGCTGGATGGCCTCCATTACATAAAGCACATGTGGCGGGAGTGTTACGTGGCTTCTGGCAGGTTTTTGAGTCATGTCCACGCCCACATCTTACACAGTTGAATGGTTTTGTGCAGTATGTTTTTGAGTGTCCGTGCCTCTGGCATCTTATACACTGAACTATTCCATTCTTAGGTCTAGGAGGCTCAACCGTTATTCTTGTGTGGTGTAAATATTGTATATCAAATATTTCCTTATTATTAGTTTGAGGCTCCAAGTCTACAAAGAATAAGGGTAGAGGTGCTTTACTTACTCTGTGTGTGACGTTGACTATATTTCGAACTTTGTGTCCCTTGGATTGTAATTCATGTTTTATATCATTAACTTTAACAGAATGATGGAGTCCTCTAATAACTACTCGGTAGGCACGTTCCTCTTTTAGTTGATACGTGTGGTGGACTATTCCTTCTTCTCGCAAATATTTTACTAGTTTTCTGTAGATATCTACTGTTTTGGGATATATTTTGACAGTGTTTTCGGATAATGTTCGAGTGTGGAATTCTTCTTCCGCTAAAATGTTTGACAAATTGGTTAACATAGCAGCATAATCAGTAACACCGTAGATGTATATAGGAGGAGGCCTGGATTGTATTGCTGTATTATTATTTTCAGATGTACTTTTGTTTGTATCCTCATTTGTGTCATCAAGGCTATGTAAAGCATCAAATTTGTTTGAAGTAAGTGTGTTTTGTTTATCAGTATTTGTGCTAGCTTTTTTATACCTTTTTCGTTTTTGTTTAATAACATCTTGCCAGGGATGTTTGTCTGTTTCTGGGTTTGGATTTTGTGTTTCATCATCGCTGCTACTCATTGAATAATCGGAGTAATGACTGCAATCCAAATCATCCATGTGCTGTGTTGACGCTGAAGGTCCTGGTGGAACGTCAGGTGCTATCGGATTCGGCATGTTAGTGTTAGGTTGCAATTATTGGTTTTGAGGAGTATAAAAAATTTGCTGACCATGTGTGTTAAAGTTTGGTATCATATTATAATTAGGCATAGTATTAGTTATAAACATGCTTGGTTGACCCTGTATATTTGTATTGCATTGTGTATTAGGATAAAATTGTACATTACCAGATGTAGGTACGTTCTGATGACCCTGTATATTATTGGGATGGCTATACATACTGCGAAGATGTTTTTGCTACTCCTTGGATGCAGGGCCGGCGATAACGGGCCTGCAAGGGATGCATTGCAGGCGGGCGCCCCCACGCCAAAATGAGCTTTTTCCTGGTGTCAAAAATACTAAAATAGAGAAATTAATTTTTTAAGTGTGATTTAATTTCCTCATAATCAGTAGTCTTAATCTGTGTCTGTTATTTTCGTATATCACACACGTAAATAATCAAAAATATGCAACCATGAATTCCTACCATGTAAATAGTAATATGTATACCTAATTTATTGGCCAAAGCAGAGCCGCCATCAAAGATATTATATTTCAGAACCCAAATAACTCCACACTATACTCACGTTTTGTTTACTTTATTCAGCATTTATTTCTTGTATCAGCAGTTACGAGAGAAAAGGTTTGATTTAAACAAGGTTCTGAAACTGTTCTTGTCTAATTTAAGTATTATGTATTACCCACTATTAATAACTCATAGAGATAAGTATTGATCCCATATAAGCACAATATTTTTAAAATAGACAGTGTAAGTATATAAAATTTAGTTCAAAGCTCTTTTAATTTAGTATAGAGGTGGTATTCTATGTAAAAATAGTTTTTCAGTTTACTGTGCGATAAAAAGAACATTTCAGTGCATTTGCATCCAATTAGTACCTAGAAAATTATATTTGGTAAGTACTCAGTACTATTATTACCGAAAGGGCGTAATTTTGAGAAATTATTACTTTTATTTAGTAGTTAAATAAAAATGGAATCCAAAAAGAAGTTATCTGGGGCGCAAAATAGAAAAAGAAAAGCCGAAAAAGAAGAAATGGCTAAAAAACAATCTGGTTCTCTTAGCCAATTTCTGAAAAAATTTAAAAGTGATGTTTTGCCCAATGATAATGATGAGTCCAACAAAACTGTAACCGAGCCTAATTTACCGGGTACATCCACATCCACACAATTTGTTGATGATTATTCCGGTAAGTCCAATAAAATTTTAACAAAAATTTATATATTGAGGGAATCGAAGGCATCCACATTTACTTACTTTGATGTGTTGTTACAGACCATAAAATATCTCCAGAATCAATGGAAGATTTAGAGGATATAGGGAAATGGCCAAAAGTTACCGAAAAATTAGAGTATGTACTTTTAATCGAAAAAGGACCTCTTCAAACTAAACTGATTAAATATCAAAAGGATGCAAAAGGACGAAAATTCAACAATGCATATTTCAACCGGAAAATGGAAAATGGGGAAACTATTTTAAGAACATGGTTATTATATTCCCAATCTTTACATTCTGTTTTCTGCTTTTGTTGTAAGATTTTTGCGACTCCAGAATCTAGCAGTTTTACCGAAGGATTTAAAGATTGGGGAAACTTATCAAAGGCCTTACATCGACACGAAACAAGCAGAAATCACATGAAAAGCTTTCTTAAATGGAAAGACTTAGAAAGAAAATTAAAAAATAAAACTACCATTGACTCTCAAGAACAAATTATAGCGGACATGGCAAGGAAACATGGAGTAAATGTCTTAACCAGATTAATAGAAATAATAAAATTTTTGGGAGGACAAAATTTGGCTTTTCGTGGGTCATCGGATAAATTACACGATGGAAATAATGGCAATTTTTTAAAACTAGTCGAATTGTTTGGAAAATTTGACCCGATTATGGATACACACATTGACAGAGTACTTACGAAAAAACACAGAACCCACTACTTAAGTAAAGACACACAAAATGAATTAATCGACATGTTAGGAAATGAAATAAGAAATAAAATATTATCATCCATTCAAGAAAGTAAATATTATTCAATCATATTAGACTGTACACCAGATGCCAGTAAAACAGAACAAATGACAATAATAATACGGTTTGTTTCTTACGCAGATGACATTGTGAAGATCAACGAACATTTTTTAGGATTTATCGATATTGATGATTCAACGGGCCGCGGTTTATATGAAAAAATAACAACATTAGAGAAATGAAATATTTCCATTGACGATATGCGTGGTCAAGGATACGACAACGGAGCAAATATGAGGGGTAGAAAAAATGGGCTGCAAAATTTAATTTTAACAAAAAATCCTCGGGCTTTTTTTGTTCCATGCGCTGCGCACACATTAAATTTAACTGTAAATGATGCTGCAAAAGTAAATTCTGATACAATAGGTTTTTTTGCAACGGTTCAAGAAATATATAACTTTTTTTCATCGTCCCCAAAACGTTGGCATATTTTACTACAATTTATAACAAATTTAACTCTAAAGCAACCATCAGACACGCGCTGGGAAAGTAGAGTCAATGCTATTCGGCCTTTACGTTATCAATTAGGAGAAATTTATGATGCTCTCTTAGAAATTTTAAATAGTGATAACTTTAATAATGAAATCAAACATGAAGCAAAAACTTTATGCCTTAAAATGAAAGATTTTAAATTTATTTGCAGTTTAATAATTTGGTACGATTTACTCAATAGAATTAATCCAGTTAGTAAAGCTATCCAAGAGAAAAATATAAATATTTCGTTAGTTATGACATCTATTGAAAATTTAAAAACTTACAAAATCGTCTGTCTGAATATCGACACGATACAAATTATAACAAAATTTTGGAGGATGCAAAAAAATTAAGTGAAGATGTAGATGGAGAAACATAATTCAAATCTGTATTAGAAGTTCGACAGCGGAAAAAGAAACGTCAATTTGATTACGAACACCCAGACGAACAACCTAGAACGCCCGAAGATCTATTTAAAGTTAACGTTTTTTATACCCTTATAGATATACTGCTTTGTGTTCACTAAACGAAAGTTTTGACTTATTAAAAAATCACTTTAATAGCTTTCGGTTTCTATACAATGTGTTTGAAATAAATAATGAAGACTTAAGAAAACACTGCGACAATTTACAAACAATTTTAACACACGGTGACAAAAAAGATATTAACGCCATAGAACTTTTCGAGGAAATTTTAATATACAAAGGTATTTTTAGTACGGGTACACATACGACAATACCAGAAAATCCATTAAACATTTTAAAATTCATAATCTCAAATCATGTATCTCTTCCAAATTTTGCAATAGCCTTAAGAATTTTATTAACGGCTCCAGTAAGCGTAGCTAGTGGCGAACGCTCATTTTCAAAATTAAATTTAATTAAAACGTATTTAAGAACAACTATGACACAGAGAAGACTTGATAGTCTAGCATTAATTTCAATAGAAAATGATATATGTAATAAATTAGATATTAATAATCTTATTGATAATTTTGTAAAAATTAAAACAAGGAGAATACATTTTTTTAAACTATTTACTTCACAATAGCAAACACAGACAAGTCGCCCTTTAGAAACTAAATGCCCTTCAAATGGATTATACCCGCGAAAGTTGAGCATTGAGGTCACGTACCGATAGGCGTGAGCTCGATGGCCACACCTTTCGGGCGCTCAGCCGTCGAGGAGAACAAAATTTATTTTGCCAATTCGACAGTTGAGTGACCGAGCACACACAGTCCGAACATTAAGACACCGACTTGGATCGGTACCTTGCTGTCTGGAACACACATTTTTAGGACACAAGTCCAAAGTAAAGTCATTAATAGGGAGAAAAGAAGTTCTAGCTATCCCTAAAATCAGGTGGCTTAACCACATAAAGTAACGAAGAGGATGTCCCATTATCTAGGGCATCCAAGGTAATGCTCAGTACAAAGCCTCCCCACTCGTTATGTACTGCGATGGGGAGGGGTGGTGGTATAGCTTGGGGGGTCAGATAGGTACCACTCCATTACGGAGTGCGACCGGTTTGATCTTCGGACATGTGGGTCCCAATGTTCCATTAGAACACACATGTTCCACGAGGCTGGGATTGTACAAGTATGTGTGTGTGTGTGTGGGGGGGGGGGGGGGCGCCTGTGCTAGTTTTGCAGGCGGGCGACTGATACCCTAGCACCGGCACTGCTTGGATGTAATTTTAATCATCCATTTTTTGAAATTCACACAGATTCACATTTAAAAATATTAAAATTATAATATTTACACTTCAACTGTTAATGAGTTTGGTTTTTGTATCGCCAGAATAATTACTCGCTGATAATAAACTGGAAACCCTAATAACACAAAACATTCCAGGAATGTTCCTAGAAGGTACACACAGGACATTGAAAACATTCCTGGAATGTCCCCAAAAGCACACGAACGTCCCTGGAAAGTCCCAGGAAAGTGCTGTGTCAGCATTTTAAACATTCCTTGAATGTATTGTTGGAACATTCCATGAATGTCTACGAATGTTCTTTGAACATTCACAGTATATTGTTTAGACTGAATGTCTTGTTGAAACATTCCATGAATGTTCTTAGGACATTCAAAGTATATTTTTTAGACATTCTCTGAAATATATCGTCAGTGATGTGACAATACCTCCTATATGTTTTTTCATGAGTTTTGCAGGAGACGAAAAACATCTTTTACGGTCACCTCCTGTTTTCATACGTAAGTTTTGACTTGTTTTGTAGTAAATAGATAGTTGAATTTACTACAAAACAAATCAAAAAATATATGAAAACACGAGGTGGCCCAAACAAGTTTTTCTTCTCCTACAAAATTCATGAAAAAGCAGATAGGAGGTATTGTCACATCACCGACGATATACCAGAAGTACAGTAGGAAAAATGAAAGAATACCCTTGAACGAACATATAAAACACGCTGTATTTTCCTGTCACCGTGTCACACAAAAAACTGGTCAGCACAAGTACATGTAATAGTTATTGTTACTTGCACTGGACAATTTTCTTTGTGACACGGTGACAGGAAAATACAGCGTGTTTTATATGTTCATTCATGGGTATTCTTTCATTTTTCCGACTGTATATGTAGCCATACCAAATAATAAATCCTTGATAAATATAAACATTTTTATTGCACAAAATCTTGTCGTATATTTTTTTCCATAATCACCACTACGATGACGATTCATTGTATTGAATTGTTCATTAGAATTACAATCTGGTCATAACTCTGACCAATGAGCAATTTTAATTTAACCTAAATTACTACTGTTCCTTAAAATGAAGAGCTTACCCATAGCGTCTCTTATCTAATCTAACAGGCACACAAGCACTATGCTCTGCTTTTCTAACCGCACTATTCTAACATACACATGCACACAAGCATTATGCTCTGCTTTTCACTATCACTCAAACTAGTTCAAAAGGCTTTGTCCTCTACAATCTTCTAGTTTGCCCAGTAGTATCCAGGAGCTGGATTTCCTCAATATTCTTGTAGGTACTTACGAAGTTGTTGCTTGTGACTTCCAACTTTACTCCAACTTTAAAAACAAATCCAGCTGTAAAATATTTATGTGCCTGAAGGCTTTTGTATGCTTTCATCTATAATATCTATAATAGTAATTTGGTGGAATGCATTTTATGGTAAAATCCAATTCTGACTGAATTGTATATGGATCTAAATCCCCAATTATTTTCAGCTTCAATAAATATCTAAAACAATAAAAGAAATAATGTTATTGCTTGCAAAATTCATCAATATTGATAAATATCCGAGAAAAATGAACATTGATAAAAATTGTTTGCCCTTCCTTTCTCCAAACATCTGGTGTCTCCAATAATAATTTCCTTAAATAATCACTTTGCAGTGTGGTAAAGTTTATAAAGTTCACAAAATACAGCAAACGAAATCCAAATGAATCCAAAATATGACGATAAACAGTGAAATGATGAAATGAAATGATATTACAAACATAACCTATGTAACCTGTATGCCATGTGCCATGCGCCATGCCCCATGCCACAGAACCAGAAGTCACGTAGTTTGGATTGCCTGAATACATATACACGCGCAGCAAATTTGAAAATGAATGCAAATTGGCATGGCCTCTCTTAAAATATAGGACATTGGTAGTATGTTCATAGAATGTCTTGTGGTAACATTCCACGAATAACTTAATCAGTTATTCACCGAATGTTCATTGAATGTCCAGTACATTCAAACATTAATAGAACTTTGATAGTACATTCCTGTAATGTTTTGTGTTGTTAGGGAATAGATGTTCACTGCTTGAACGCTAGAATGATAATGAATACTCATGCGTCGATTAAAATTTATTAGACGTTTATATTTACATTTTGTTTCAACATAATTTTGATAATTTAAAGTCAAACTGGCGAATTTACTTTCTTAAAAATATTTATAGCGAGATTATCTTGCCAAGTTATTCGAAGAGTAAGTATTTATTTGATCATCATCATCATCATCATCTTGGTTCTACAGCCCTTAGAGGGCCTCGACCTTCTCAAGCGATCTACGCCATTCTGTTCCGTTCCTTGCTTGCATTTTCCAGTTGCCGACTCCGATCTTCTCGGCATCTTGTGTTACTCCGTCCATCCACCTCAGCTTTGGTCTACCCCGTCTTCTCATTCCCACGGGTTGTGCTGTTGGAATCTTTTTCATCATGTTCGATTCAGGGGCTCGGGCTACATATTCTGCCCACTGGAGATGGTTTCGCTTAATTATAGTGGTACAGTAAAACCTGTCAATAACGGTCACTAAAAATGACAGAACTATTGGCCGATATAAAAAGGTGGCCGTTAATACCAGGTTTTGTAGTTTACAAATTTTGGTTTGGGGAACTTTGAAACTGGCCGGCTAGTTCAGGTGGCCGGTTTTGACACAGGTTTTACTGTAATACCTTTTCCACCAAATGTATGCTTGTAGATAGTCTGCAGTTCAAAGTTATATCTACGCTTCCATATTCCGTTCTCACAGACCGCTCCGAATATCTTGCGTAACACCTTTCTTTCAAAAATTGATAGAGCAGAAACATCTGTGTTAGTTAGCGTCCATGCCTCTGATCCATATGTGAGAATGGGGACTATCAATGTTCTATACAACCTTATACACGAGTTTTTTGAGACAGACGTTTGTTAGCTAAGTACTTTGACAGACCATGATAACACCTGTTTGGAATTAATATTCGCTTTTTTATTTTCCCCGAGTATTTGATAAACAACTAAAACAAGTCTTATGTGACGTTAGTAAAATGAAGAAATGTCAGTTTATTGTTCGAATAACTTTATTCATAGAATAAACTACGATTTGTCGTTGGTGAAACCGGCCATAGGTCAGATGGGGGTTGGCTGGGCACCGAAATTTTTTTGTATTGTTTTTGAAAGACAATTTACATTTTCCTTCTATTCTGTATATATTTTTTATATCCCCTGGGAGGGGTTTTAACCCCCAAAACACCCCCAGGTGCGCCACTAGTTCTTTCGCCTATGGATTCTTTTAACGATTTCAGTAAAACTATTCGGGAAAAATGTAATATAGTACGTTCTTTAACGGTGAAATATTGCAAAACCTATAAATTTTAAAGAACCGCTTGGATTGACATGAAATTTGGCATACACATAGCTAACAAGTCAAAAAAAGTGATATTGTGCCGATGTGTGCTTTTGCCCTGGGGGTGGTTTCCACTCACCTTGGGGGTGAAAAAATATACGATCAAATTAAGTCCGGAAATGGATAAACTGACTAATTGTAAGTAACTTTTGTTCTATATTCTATAGAGTTTTTTCATTAAGTCAATATTTTTCGAGTTATTTGCCACTGAATATGTTCATTTTTTCAACAAAGTAACCACGGTTTTAGACAGTTTTTCGCAAATAACTCAAAAAGTAAGTATTTTGTCGAAAAAACATTGTTAGTAAAAATGTAGCATGTAAAAAATTTAAAAAAAATGGTGTATATATCACGTCTCTATACCTAGTAGAAGCAGAGTTATAGCTAATGAAAAATAGGTTCATATTCGTCAAATTCCAAATGGAATAATTTGACGTGAAATAACGAAAAATGAAGCACATTTCGGGGAAAACTCATTACAACTTATTTAAAGTGTTAAAAAAGCTTCATTTTTGTTTTATAAAAAAAATTTTTAGCATCAAACAAAAATAAACAAGTTACGCTAAAAATAAAATTAGTCCCTGTTTTTTGGTAAAAAAATCGGGAAAATCACCTCCTAATTAGTATCTCAAATGAACTTAACCGTTACGACTTCACAAGTTTCTTGACTCCTGTATGTATTGTTTATATGATCTGTAAGTTTCATCGTTTCAAAGTCCTTCCTTTCATTTTTGAACGGACTGTAGTTAAAAGGGGTTGAACGAGTTACTGATCACGAATATATGCAAATTTAGAAACACCAAATCTTAATCAATTTTTATCTTACAGAAAAACAAAAGGATACAGGATATTTAGAAAAGCAATGCTGACCTTTTTTGTTTTTTGAGATTTTTGGTAACAATTTTTAAGTTATTTTGAAAAAAGCCTATTTTTCAAAATTAAAATTTTTGAAAATTTTACTTTGAAACCAAATTTTTTCAAAAATAAGCACTGTGAATTGATGAAACTTACAGATCATATAAACACAACATAAGTAAAATAATTTGTGGAGCGGTAACGACTAATTTCATTTAAGTTGCTCATTAGGGGGTGGTCTTCCCGATTTTTTTTTGCCAAAACAAAAGGGACCAACTTTATTTTGAGCGTAACTTGCTTAAATTTTATCTAGGAACTTTTTATAAAAATAAAAATAAAGCTTTTTTTAAACACTTTAAAAAAGTTATAATGGGTTTTCCCCAAAAAATGCTTAATTTCTTGGATATTTCACGTCGAAATATTCTATTTGAAATTTGACGAATATGAAGCTATTTTTCATTGGCTATAATATAACTCTGGCTCTACGACGACGTCCAGAGACGACGTTTTTTTCGGCAAAATACTTACTTTTTGAGTTATTTGCGAAAAACCGTCTAAAAATGGTGGTTATTTTGTTGAAAAATTAACATATTCACTCGAAATAACTCGAAAAGTGTTGACCTAGCGAAAAAACTCTATGGAACAAAAGCTACTTAAAATTAGTCAGTTTATCCATTTCCGGAATTATTTTGGACATCTATTTTTTCACCCCCAAGAGGGGGTGAAAGTCACCCCTAGGGCAAAAGCAGACATCGGCACAATATCACTTTTTTTCTTTGACATGTAAGCTATGCGTATGCCAAATTTTATGTCAATTCAAGCGGTTCTTTATAATTTAGAGCAAAAACCGTGATAGAATGTACTAATAAGAAATCTTGTTTATTATAAAAGTAACCTGTACGTACACTAAAAATAATAAATTTTATTATTTGTAGGATGCATTTTCAGTGGAAAGAGTGACACACTGATAACTCATCAGGAATATTGTGAACTTTCTACAACTGAATGTCCATTGAGGTTAGTAGATACTTTTTCATTAATTTCATTTAATTAATAGATTAATAATATCTTCATAAACGGAACCAATGTCGAACGAGTAGACCAAAATGCATATCTTGGAAAAATGATCAACTTCACAAATGGTTACTTCGAGGAAATCAAAATCAGAATAGAAAAGGCTGGAGCAAATTTTAACAACATGAGAAAAGTTCTTTGCACAAGAGGTTTTAAGTTGGAGATAAGAGTTAGGTTGGCTAGGTGCTACGTTTTCTCGACTTTGTTTTATGGAAAATAAGTTGGGACAATCAATGAATAAACTAGGATCATTCGAGCTATGCGTGTACAGAAGAATTCTGAAAATATCGCGGACAGAAGATGTCACAAACAAAGAGGTTCTGAGAACGATGAACAAAGAAATGGAAATCTTAAATACCATCAAAACAAGAAAATTAGAAGATCTCGGACATATTACACGTGGAGAGAGATGCAACTTGTTTCGATTGATTATGCAGGGAAATATTCAAGGAGAAAGAAGTATAGGGAGACGCAGAATATTGTGGCTGCGCAACATGAGAGAATAGTACGGATGTACCGGGTGTCCCAATAAGAATGGCTCTCGGCAATATCTCAGGAACCGTTTATAGTAGAGCTTTTAAATAAAAAATTTTATAACAAAACTTGCCTCAGGAAAAGCCTGGAAATTATTTTCATAATTGTGGGTCCACCGCTAGAGGGCGTAATTGAATATCAAAAATTAAAAAATCTAAATTTTACAAAATTTTCCTAATGAAGGGGCACTGGAAATCCGATTATTGTATTCTTCATCAAATTCTGCGCATATTTGATTTAACAAGTTTAACTCTACCTTTGCAAATAAGAGGTGGGGGTGAGTGGGAACCTTGTTATGAAAAAATGGCTGTAAGTCCGGTTCTGCTAAATCAAATTTTGAAAACTGGGTCCTGTTGAAGACAGATTTTTTTCTTCAATGTAAGCGTGATAATTTTGAACCATCCTAATAAGTAATAAGCCAGCTGGGAGGCGTTATTTAATTTTTTTCAGAAATCTAGTTTTCTTTGGAAAATATTAAATACAAGTATGCACTTTTAATCATACTTTATAAAATTAGATTAAATTAGCAATAGAATAGCGAAAACCGCATGTCGATACCTTTTTTATATCTCAAGATATCTCGAGAATCGTGTAAATTTTATACATAACTGTTACTATCACCGGTAAACTAAGTTAATGAAAAGTGGTGTGCTGTGGAAAAAAACAAAATAACATTTTCCAGATGTAAACGTATAAAAATATAATTAATTAAAACAACAATATAAAGAGAAACAATACTATTAAAATTAAATATAACACAGAACAAAAAGAACTACTTAGTGACGACCTAAATATTCAAATTGTTGCCCATCATACACTACTCTAGAATACATTATCCAGAGAATACTAAACGCCATTCAAAGCATATCGAGAGCAGAAATTGAGACTGCTGTTCAATCTACTCTTGAAAGGGTAAATGTTTGCAACGAAAATGATGGGCAAAAATTTGAACGTTTATGTCATCACTAAATAGTTATTTTTATTTCTTTGTAATAGGGCTTTTCAACGCTTCTCATTTGTTTCGAGCCTCTGTCATATGCCGTGTAATCCGTGTATAATATTAATATACGAGATATGAACGAGGCTCGAAACAAATGAGAAGCGTTGAAAAGACCTAATATACGTTGACAGCTGGAAAATGTTTCTTTGTTGTTTCCATAGCACACTACTTTTAATGAATTTCGTTTATCGGTGACAGTAACAGTTATGTTTTTACATTTACACCTTTTGTAAGATATCTCGATATAGAAAAAAGGTATTAACATGCGTTTTTCGCTATTCTGTTGCTAATTTTGTCTAATTTTGTAATATGGTATTAAAAATACATGTTTGTATTTAATATTTTCCAAGGAACACTAGATTTCTGAAAAAAATTAAATAACGCCTTCTAGCTGGCATATTACTCAGTAAGTTGGTTCGAAATCATAACTTTTACATTGACGAAAAAGATCTGTCTTTAACAAGACCAAGTATGCAAAATTTGATTAAGCAGAACCGGACTCACAGCCAGTTTTTCATAACAAGGTTCCCACTCACCCCCACCTCTTATTTCCAAAGGTAGACCTAAACTTATCAAATCAAATATGCCTAGAATTTTATGAAGAATACGACGATCGGATCTCCAGTGCCCCTTCATTAGGAAAATTTTGTAAAATTTAGATTTTTTAATTTTTGATATTCAATTACGCCCTCTACCGGTGGTCCCACAATTATGAAAATAATTTCCAGGCTTTTCCTGAGGCAACTTTTGTTATAAAATTTTTTATTTCAATGCTCTACTATAAACGTTTCCTGAGATATGGCCGAGAGCCATTCTTATTGGGACACCCGGTACATCGAATGAACTTTCGTCTCTAAAGTCCGAATAGCTATGACGATTGCCGACCTCTGCCGTGGAGATGGCACTTGAAGAAGAAGATGTTTAAATCCTTCAAAACGAACTTGATAGTTGCCGAAAAATACAACATGTGTAAGAAATGTTCGATATGGAATAAAAATAAACAAAGTAATAATAAAATACACAGCATGGTGCACATATTTCCATAAGGCCCAACGAGGCACGTGTAAGAACCGCTCTTCTTCTTATTTCTTCTTCTTTAGCCCATCTCTATCCAACGTTGGACATAGGCCTTCCGTAAATCTTTCCATATATGTCCTTGGCTGCGCTTTCCCAGTGAATTTTTGCAGCTTTTACAATATCGTCCTTTCGGCCGAAATGAAGACGAATCCAACATAGACACAGAAGTAGAAATCACAAAGGAAGAAATAAGAAATAACATACGTCAATTAAAAAACAGAAAAGCCCCAGGATCCGAGGGGATACCAAATGAACTCCTGAAATACGGAGGAGAAACCTTAATCGAAAACATAGAGATCCTCTTTCAAGAAATAATATGTAGCCAGCGTGTACCAGACCAGTGGAAGACGAGTATAACAATACCTATACAAAAGAGAGAAAACAGCAAAGACCCTAGCAACTACCGTACCATCACATTGCTGAACACAACTCTTAAACTTTTAACAAAAATACTCCCCAGGACTCGATGGGATACCAAATGAACTCCTAAAATACGGAGGAGAATCCTTAGTCGAAAACATAGAGATCCTCTTTCACGAAATAATATGTAGCCAGCGTGTACCAGACCAGTGGAGGACGAGTATAACAATACGTAGGAAAAATGAAAGAATACCCATGAACGAACATATAAGACACGCTCTATTTTCCTGTCACTGTGTCACATAAAAAATTGGCCAGCTCAAGTACATGTAATAATTATTATTACATGTACTTGCACTGGGCAATTTTCTTTGTGACACGGTGACAGAAAAATACAGCGTGTTTTATATGTTCGTTCATGGGTATTCTTTCATTTTTCCGACTGTATAAGTACACAAGAGAGGAAACAGCAAAGAAAGACCCTAGCAACTACCGTTCCATCACCTTGCTGAACGCAACTCTTAAACTTTTAACCAAAATACTTGCCAATAAAGTAAATGAAGAATACACAATTAGTGAGGACCAACAAGGTTTTCGGAAAAATAGGTCCACAAGAGACGCTATATTCACAGCCAGACAAATTGCTGAGAAAGCGCTGGAATATAATAAACCTGCATTTATGTTTTATAGATCTGACTAAGGCCTTCGATTGTGTAAGATTGGAAGATGTGCTAAGATTGCTAAAGGAGAAAAATCAGCCCAACAAGATGATAAGGATAATTAAAGACACATAATCATATGAAGAACAAAACCAGAAAAAAAGTCGAGAATGAACTAACATCGGAGGTAGAAATCAACTCGGGAATCAGACAAGGGGATAGCTTGAGTCCATTGCTTTTTAATTTAGTAATGGACAAAATCATAGAAAGCATTAAAGGTACTGGAAAAGGATATAAGATGGCAGAAAAACAAATAAAAATCCTCTGTTATGCTGACGACGCAATCTTAATCTCCGATAACGAGGATAATCTACAGCGAATGGCACAAACTTTCAATACAGTGGCGAACAACTACAACATGAAAATATCAACAGCTAAGACAAAATCCCTGGTAGTGCCAAGGGAACCCATAAGATGCAAATTAGTAATTAACAACGAACTTATTGAACAAGTCTCGAGATTCCAATATCTGGGAGTCGAAATATTATGTAGTTATGGAGATGTTAAAGAGAGCGTCCGAAAGCAACCAAATAAAGCCAATTACGTGTCAAGATCTCTGATGGATGTGATCTGGAGAAACAAAGATATGAGACTGGAAAGGAAAATACGCATATACAAATCATGTGTAAGACCGATCATGACGTACGCGATAGAAACAAGATGTGACACAGCAGAAACCAAGAGGATACTGAGAACATCAGAAATGAGAACGTTGAGGTCAATAACTGAGAAAACACTGAGAGACAGAATACCGAAAGACAGAATAAGAGATATCTGTAACATATAAGATATAGTACGGTGAGGAAGACAGAGACGACGTGAGTGGAATCAGCATGTGACGAGAATGGACAGCTGGAGAGCCCATATAGCCAGGGATTCGAAGCCAACAGGCAAGAGACCAATAGGAGGGCTCTTTAAAAGGTGGCGATATAGCTGGCAGTCAACATCATAGCTACGAATACAAGCTCAAAATCGGTTAAGAACAGGCCAAGGGGCCTATTAGAAGAAGAAGAAGAAGAAGAAGAAGAAGAAGAAGTAGAAGAAGAAGAAGTAGAAGAAGAAGAGTCCTTTGATCACATCTGAGGTCTTCCTCTTCTTCCTGTCCATATAGCCTTGTAGCCTTGCTCTTTCCAAATTCTTCCTTTTCTTCGGACCCATCTCTGCTTCGTTTTTCAAATTTTCTCTTTCTATATGCTTCACCGCTGGCCACTTAAGTTACTATAATAAAATTTAATATCCTTTAAAACAATGTATCCTATTGTTTCTTATGATAAAAGCTAATTTTATTATAACAGAGCTAATAAACAGTATAGTCGATTCTCAATTTTATGTATGATAACCTTATTTAAATATCTTAGCTTTCACAGCTATCTCCGCTCAGTGATCTTGGCACTGCACTTTAACACTAATCTTGTAATCATTTAATTATAGAAAACTAAAAGTCACTTTTTCCCAACCAATACCAATTACATTTATCTACTATTCTAATTGGGAAACAAGCCACAATTTAACTTGACGTTTCGACTTATACATACTTCGGAGGTCGTTATCTAAATACAAAATATTAAAAAAATTCTTCTAATTTAATTTAATCTGACTCATTCATATTACCAATTCACACATATATTATACATTTTATAGAAGAATTTAAAATGATATTGCCAATATTTGTGCGTTCCTGGGACGACTTTAAAGATAGTTCATTCGATTACATGAAATCGACTTTATATCAGTCACAAAAATCATAGCATGTGATTTGTCTTTTAAAAAGACAACCACATGAAATAGTGAAAGTAAAATTCTCAAATCAAATAAAAGTGACAAAAAAAAAATAAAAAGCGGCCATAATTATGTTAAATGAAACCAATTGTGTCGCAAATTCCTCGGTAGAATCCAGTAGAATGTAGCGGAACGGTCGAATATTTCACGAAATAGACATCGTATCGAAAAACGGAAAAATAAGTGTTCAATAATTTTCAAAAATCTATCGAATGAGAGCAAACACGACCCCCCAGTCCACCCTCTGGAGGTGGGGTGTGGGGAAACTTTAAAATCTTAAATAGAAGCCCCGAGCATTTATTGCTGATTGGATTGCTTACATAAAAGTAAGCAACTTTTATTCAAGATATTTTTTCGAATTATGGATAGATGGCGCTATAATCGGAAAAACGATTTATCGTGATAACATAGGTATGGTTTGTTCGACAGTAAATGGTTTGAGTTCAATTAGTGCGGTCGTAAATATTATTAAATTTATCTGACCTGGCCCATTGTTAAGACCCACCCGGAGCGATAAGCCACCGAGGTAGACAGAGTTAGTCTATTGCAATTAACACTCACTAGACCAGTGATACTCAACCTTTTTCTTTCCTGGGCCACATAGAAGCTATTGCCACAGCTTGCGGGCCGCAATCAAGATGAAGTAGTATATAGATAGGGTGTTTCATTGGGAAACGGAAATACTTGAATGGTGAATAGAGGTAAATGAGGCGGTTCTAGACATACTAAATTTATTACTTCACCGACTTTATAACCTAGTTACAAGGTGTTTTATCGATTTTGTCCATTTCTTTCTGGACCCATAACTTTAGAACCACCTTGTATATTTTTTTGATATTTGGTACACATATGTCACATTTAGAACCCAAACCACCCAACTACTAATCACAAGAAAAATCGAGGTCCGGATTAAACAAAATTATAAATACATTGTGACCTTGAAACAACATCCTGTATATTGAAATTTTCAAAACCCGCTTGCACATTTGAAAAGAGCTTTAATGGAGCTTCCATTTTTTGCGCAGACAATTCAATGACTTTGATTTTGAAATTATGTCGAAATTTTTAAGAACTCGAACTTTCAGAACAAAAATTTCGATATAATTTCAAAATTAATGCCATTAAAGTGTTTTTTTCAAATGTGCAGACGAACTTTGAAAATTTTAATATACAGGGTGTTGTTTCAAGGTCACAATTATTTTATCTTTTTTTTTTAATCCGGACCTGAATTTTTCTTGTGATTACTAAATGAGTCGTTGCAATGTAGTAAATAAGTATTGATTATTTTTAAAATGAGTATTTGTTTATTAACTTTAATAATTTATTATTAAAAGTTAATAGTATCCTGCTTTTTAATCAAAGTTCTTAAAAATTTCAAAATAATTTAAATTTGAAGTCATTAAATTGTCTGCCTCACGCCCATACACGCCTCAAACACATCCGCACACTATCAAATAATTTGAAAAACACGTGAACTTTGACCAATAATTTGATCACAGGGCCCTTTAATTAGCCTTCGGGTCGCATAAAAAACGCTAGAGGGCCGCAGGTTGAGTATCACTGCACTAGACGGTACTCCCATAATAAATCCTAAAATAAATTTTACCTGAAACCGGGCCTTTTATACTATTATCGGTTAATCCGGGCTGTTTATAGTGATAACTAATTGAATTTAACCATTTACTGTTTAACATACCATAAATTATAGAAACGGTCTAATATCTTGAGAAATACACTTCGAAATGAAAAACCAAAAAACACGTGTTTAATATTTTTCAAAAACCTATCGAACGACACCAAACACGACCCCCATTCCCCTCCCTGGAGGTGGGGTGGGGGTAGCTCTAAAATATTAAATAGGAATTGGCATTTTTTATTGCAGTTTTGGATTCCAGATGAAAGAATAAGTAACATTTAATCGAAACATTTTTTAAAGTTTTTGATAGATGTCGCTAATAAATCGTATTTTTCCAATTATCGCGCCATCTATCAACAATTCTAAAAAATGTTTGAAACAAATGTTACTTATTTTTTTTATAGGGAATTCGAAACTGCAATAAAAAATGGAGGTACCCATTTAATATTTTAAAGTTACCCCCCACCCTACCTCCAGGGGATTGGGTGGAAGATCATCATTGGTGTTATTCGATAGTTTTTTGGAAAATATTAAAAACGTATTTTTTGGGTTTTCATTTTGAAGTGTATTTCTCGAGATATTAGACCGTTTCTATAATTTACCAACGACAAATCGTTTTTTCGATTATAGCGCCATCTGTTCACAATTCGAAAAAATAACTCGAATAAAAGTTGCTTACTTTTACGTAAGGAATGCAAATCTGCAATAAAAATTGGGGGTTTTCATTTAAAATTTTAAAGTTACCCCCACCCCAAATCCAGGGGGTGAAGTGGGGGGTCGTGTTTGCTGTCTATTAATAGATTTTTAAAGCTTATTGAAAACATATTTTTCAGTTTTTCGATCCGATGTTCATTTCGACCGTTCCACTACTTTTGGGACACTCTGTATATCTATGTATTATTAACATTATTTATAATTTAAAATTACATGCATATAAAACAAGAATTTGGTGTTAGTTTTGAGAGTAAACTGAATGTATGCCCAAATACTTACCATGTCTGGATAGTATCATGAGGTTTTTTTTCTGGTTTTTCTCGTGATTTACTATGGAATCACTAACACGAGAAGTTTACTGTCACCATTGCATGTGGTTGTCTTTTTGAAGACAAATCACATGCTATGATTTTTGTGACGAATATTCTCAAGTTCAGTTGATTTCATGTTTCATGTAATCGAATGAACTGTCTTTCAATAAAGTCGTCCCAGGAATGGAACACAGAAATATTGGCAATATGATTTTAAAGTCTTCTACTTTAAAATGTATAATGTATATCTGAATTGCCGATATGAATGAGTCAGATTAAATTAAATTATTAGAAGAATTTTTTTTACTAAGCAACAAAATTCATTTAATTTATAAATATTTTGTATTTAGATAACGACCTCCGAGATGGAAGTCAAAATGTCAATAAAATCATTTTTCAAATTAAATTGTGGCTTATTTCGCAAATAGAATAATAAATGACATAAATGCCATAAAGGAATAGCTTCAGAACAATACCAATAACAAAATATTATTTATTGGTACTGCTTCATTTGTACACTTTATAATACTCTATACTCTATATTAACAATATAAATTAAAATTAAATTTTGTTATCTAGATACAACAATTGCACATGGACAGGATTCCGATCTGGGATGATAGAACACTGCAGAACTGATCATTCAGAAAACATATTTTTCGAAAACGAACAAAAACTGAAAGTCGCGAATTTCAACATACTTGCAGACGTAGAGCGCAGCATATTATTATCCATACACAACAATCTTTTTCGTTGCTATTGGGACTTGGAAGCAGTAAGCGGCTCAATGAGGTTTGCAGTGTACTCTTTAGGAAAACCATCGCTAGAGAAGACCATTTACTTTAAAGTTGGAATGTTTATTAAAAATACAAACGAAGAAGCCGTATCTATGATCGGACCCTGTTACCTACTCAAGAACGAAAACACCAAATTCATCGGGAAAAAGTATCTGTCCACCAATTTTGATATGATTAAAGATCTTTGTGACACTAACGGTGATTTTAACTACTCCATAGGAATTATTGAACGAAGTGTTCCGCCACAAGATATTGAACCTGAGAGTAATTCATAGTAATTAGTAGTTATTTGTGTTAAGACATTTTATATTTTAAAAGCTTATTTTATAGGTAATAATTAGTTATTTTAAGTTTGTTTTAACATAATTTAAGACGTAACAGTATTTTTTTATAATTTTCTTCGGACTCTTCAGTGAGTATATGTTTGTGAATGATCTGTTTTCTTTTATTCAGCAGTAATCATTTAATGTGTTATTTAATATTTTGTTTGTACTGTCTATGTAGCTAGGCAGTAAATAATATTAACATCATACTTAAAACTCCTCATCTTCATCTTTCATCCATCGTTCCCAATCCTGGGCTGTTTGTATCTATCTTAGTCGAGCAATTCGTTTTATGTGGACTGACCTTCTAAAGTGTGGTCCTTTCCTTTGCTGTTGTTATTTCATGGTTCTCTATCGTATAAAAATTTTGTTCCATCGTTATTTGATCCCGGACACTATTTATTTTCTATTTAAGTTTTGCTGCTTGTGTTTTCTATCACTTTTATAATTCAGCATTAATTTGCCGTTCCATCGATCATTATGATTTTATTATCGTTTATAAATATGTTATCGTTGGTAAATATTATGTCAATATTATGCTCAGTTAACTTTGGGTTATATTATATGGGAAAGGGTAGTAAAGACATTTAGGCTAGTCTGTGTGTTCTGATGCCATTGAATTACCATGTGTTTTGGAGTTTTCGCTTAACGCGATGGTGGAAGGCACATACTTGAGTCTTAGGATCGGATTTTAGCAAATCCGTAGGTAGTAGGCACTGATTTTCTTTAAGGAAATTTCGAGTTTCTTAACTAATTCTTCAAAACTTTTTCTTGAGTACATATTATTGTAACGTCAGCATAGATAAAACGTTTGGTGCGTCGGTTGGTCGTTTGTAATATACATTGAAAAGTTTTGGTGCTAAACCACTTCCCTGTGAGAGGCCGTGATTTTGTACTCTCCACCTACTTACTTGGCGCTACAGGATGACGCAAAAGGCCAATGTTTTGCATTAAAGAAAGTACGACCCTAACTAGATAATAATCATTGAGAGTCGTACATTTTGTGTAGCAACGTGTTGTGTCTTACTGTGTCACAGGCTGCTGTTAGATTTACGAAAACAGCCACTGTTATAGCTTTTCTTAGAAGCACTCTTCAATGTGTTCGGTTCGTGCGAGGACTTGGCCGGTGCAATATTTGCCGGGTCTGAAACCTACAGTCCCTGGCCATATTATTATGACCACCTATGAATTTTTATAAAAATCAACTATTCCACTAGGTACATTTTGCTTAAAATATGATTTTTAAATTTAATTTTGTTATGGAATGTTAATGTTATACATTAACTATAATATATTTAATAAGCACCAAGAAAACATTTAAAAATATTACATATTTCTATATTTTTTAATATTTTGTTGAGCTCCTGACCTTAATCCAATAGAAAATGTTTTGGAGCTTTTAAAACGAGAAATTTCCAATGAAAAGGTCACCAACAAAAGTGTTTTGATTGAAGAACTAATATATCATTGTAACCCCAATGACAAATTGAAGCAAAGTGAATTTAACTGCATTCAAAGTATGCCAAGACGCATACAAGCGGTAATGAAAGTTAAAGGAGGCTCAACAAAATGTTAAAAAAATATAATATGTGATATTTTCTCATGTTTTATTGCTATTTATTATTAAACAACAAATTGAAGCAAAGTGGATTTAACTGCATTCAGTGTGCCAACACGGTTACTAGCGGTAATCAAAGTTAAAAGGGGGCTCAACAAAATATTAAAAAAATACAAATATGTGATATTTTCAAATGGTTTATTGCATAAAATATTTTTAATAATAAACAGCAATAAACCATTTGAAAATATCACATATTTCTATTTTTTTAATATTTTGTTGAGCCCCCCTTTAACTTTGATTACCGCTAGTAACCGTCTTGGCACACTTTGAATGCAGTTAAATCCACTTTGCTTCAATTTGTCATTGTGGTTTTAATGGTATATTAGTTCTTCAATCAAAACAATTTCGTTGGTGACCTTTTCATTGGAAATTTCTCGTTTTAAAAGCTCCCAAATATTTTCAAGTGGATTAAGGTCAGTAGTTCAACAAAATATTAAAAAAATATAAATATGTAATATTTTCAAATGTTTTATTGCTGTTTATTATTAAATATATTATAGTTAATGTACAACATTGACATTACATAACAAAATTAAATTTAAAAATAATTTTTAAACAAAATATAGGCTAGTGGAATAGTTAATTATTTTATAAGTGGTCATAATAATATGGAAAGGGACTGTAGGGACTTATGGGATGAAGTGCTTGTCGACATTTTTTTCTATTCTGGTCAGAATGAGACTCTCGTATAACTTGAAATCATACGAGAAAAAGTATAAAGACTACTGAAATAAAGACTACTCTCGAATACGCTTGCACTTCCAGTATATCTATGTAATCCAATATATATCTTTTTTCCATATCCCGTTCTTGTTAACACTTTATTTAGCCAAGCATATACTTCTGTATATTCTTCACCTTGTGATACTACCCATGATTGATTGACTTTTGTTTTGTTTTCTATCTTGTAATCAAAGTTTTGTTTTCTTTTTTTGTTGTTTTTATTTTGTTCCTGTTGTTTGCTTTTCCGTTTTTTCCTAAAATTATTTTGCTGCTCTTCCTCGTTTCCATAGTAAGATGATTTATAGAGCCTCCTTCTTGAATAACGCTGAGCAGGTATTTAATCTCAATTTAAAAAAGTAAACATATATTCACTGAAGAGACATTGAAATCGCATTTTATGTTAATTTCGTATTATAAGTATAGTTTTACCAACTCAAACACAAGTGTATGTATTATGCTTTTTTACAAATTGTAACTCTTAAGAACATTTATTTAGGTATTTTTTTTATTTTACCTAGATTTAAGTGTTATCCTATAATTTTAGATTTGTAGCCCTTGCCGGCGAGCTATTGTTATATTCAAGTATTTTTTCTTTACTATTTAATGTAAATGGATACTGCACATACTGTTGTCTGTGCAAAATATCTTATATTTTTATATTCAATATAAACGTAAGTCTTTAAAAAATAATTTTCAGTTTGTAATTAAAAATAAATATAAATTTACCAATGGAGAAATTTCCATTACACTTCCTATAGTTAACAATTTACAACAAGATATGCAGAGTGTACCACTGAAAATGATCTCCATTGATATGTGGCAGTAATTAGGTACAGTCGAACTCGCTTATTGGAATAGCCTTCGTGCCATGCAAAAATATTTCTATAACCGGGATATTCTAATCGATCAGTGGTGGCTAGTAGAAATAAATATACTGAATATACTTCATAATAGTACAACCCACTTTGTACATGTACATACTCATCATCATAGTCATTAACATCTTAGTAGATGTGTTGTGGTTCATAATTGGGCTTCAGCAGCTCGGACAGTTTGATTGATAATATTTCTCCACTGGTCGCGGTCATCAGTTACATGTATTGCCTCAGTATACTGTTTGTTGAGAAGCTTTTTAGTAATGTCCGCCCATCGCTGTGGAGATATTCCGCGTTGGCGTTGAGTCTGAGGCCTTCCTTGGACCACCAACCGCTCCATTTTGTGATCACTCCGATGGATATGACCAAAGAACTTTAAAATTCTAAAGTAAACGGTACTGGAGAGACGCTGATCCGGTTAAATTTCATCCAGAACCGAGACATTTGTACGGCGAGCCGTCCATGGAATTCGAAGCAGACGTCTCCATGTCCACATTTCAAAGGCGTCTATACGTCGTCTATTTGATTCTTTGACTGTCCATGTCTCGCATGCATAGTAAAATATGGAAAAGACCAGAGTTGAAACGAGTGTCTTTTTGTTTGTCATAGTAATGTGATGATCACGCCAGACCCCGTTTAGTTCACTCATTGCTGCTCTTGCTAGTTGAATGCGTCTTCTAATTTCGGGTTCACAACTGCCTGTGTTGTTAACTAGAGCTCCAAGATATATCATAGATGAGACTACCTCGCATCCCGCAATAGTTTGGGTTTCAGGAAACTGTTGTTGGCGATCAATAACCATGATTTTGGTTTTGTTGTAGTTAACCATGAGTCCAAATTTAGCACTTTCTTCCTCGAGTTTTTTTAATAATTCAATAATTTCTTCTGGAGTAGAGGCTAGAAGTGTAGTGTCGTCTGCGAAACGCAAGTTAGATATCCTAACACCACCTAGGTTTACTCCTCCCTCCCAACCATCCAAGACTCTGCGCATTATGAACTCCGAATAGATGTTAAATAATAAGGGAGATAAAACGCATCCTTGGCGTACTCCCTTCTCCAAAGTGCATTTGTCAGACAGGTATCCGTCCATTCGAATATATGAGAGGTTATCTTGGTACAGTTTGCTAATAAGGTGAGTCAAGTGTTTAGGTACACCCATTGTCGTCAATATGTTCCATAGTTTGTCCCATCTAACATTATCAAAGGCCTTTGTATAATCGACGAAACATATAAATATCGGGATCTGGTATTCTCTGGCTTTTTCTATGATGTTTCTTACATTAAGGATTTGTTCTCTAGTACCTCTGCCCTTTACAAATCCAGCCTGCTCAGGTGCTATTTGCCAACTTATGAAGTTTTCTAGACGCCGTTGCAGTATGTAGAGGATACTGATGTACATACTATGTATGTACATATACAGAGTATGTATGTACTAGTACATACATACGTGATGTATATATTATGTATATGATTTTATTTATTTTTATGTCAATAATACAGTACCTAGTATAACTATTACTTATTTTATTAAAACACCAAACTACATTATCTGTGCATACATACACAAATTAGTATGAAATGTATGCAATAATATGTAAATATAGGTATACATATTTTCTTATTTAACAGACTTATTTTTTTTTTCTGGAAAAATAATCGGTAATCTGAGACTAATTTTTTTTGTTACCTAAAATATTAGTCACTTGTTGCTTTAAAATATAATAATTAAAAAATTGACATTGGTTTTACCCTCCAGAAAACTTCATATAATACATATTATAAAGAGGTTATAATATACAAGCGGTTATGACTTCTAAATGAACTGTTTCTAAAAATCTAAACAGACAACGACGTGGGTGATGGGTGAGCAATAAGAATATTTACACAAATGAAAAATACCTAACATTATGATCGGTAAATGTTTGACGGAGGTTAGAATTGGTGCCCGTAATAAAGTAAGTAAAAAAGTGTTTATTTTCGACATATCCTGTAAACCAGAAATCATTTAAATTCGTGGGAAATTGTACATAAAAAGTTTTTGGTTACTTGAAAAATATATTTTAATAAGCGGTACCATTTTACAAAAACGTATTCCTATAAGCAGTTAAATTTATTAAGGAGAAAATAGAAACGTTTAGGGACCTCAAAATTCTATTCTTTAAACCGGGATATTCCTATAAGCGATAAAAATGCTGAAACAGTTTTACTTTTATTCCAAAAATTAACATATAGGTCTGGATCCCGCGTATGAAAAAAAAGTTGATTAATAGCAAGCTGAAAATTTGTTAATAGCTTAAGGGTGTGTAGTCGAATAAACTTTGATATGTGTGAACACTGGAACAGGGGCAGTTTGAATTGTGGAACAGGTTAAAAATTTGGAACGGTCACAGCACGAAAACGACACATTTATTTTGTCCGACAGAACAGACTTAAACTCTTCGAACAGAGATTAAACTCTCATGCAAAAATTAGACTGCTATTTATCACCAAATGGGCGTTTTAATGAGTGGAACATGTAGAATATGTCAAATGACAGGAATTATGACAGGTAATAAATAGCAGTCTGATTTTTTCATGAGAGTTTAATCTCTGTTCGGAGAGTTTAAGTCTGTTCTGTCGGACAAAATAAATGTGCCGTTTTCGTGCTGTGACCGTTCCAAATTTTTAACCTGTTCCACAGTTAAAACTACCCCTGTTTCAGTGTTCCCATATATCAAAGTTTATTCGACTAGACACCCTTAAGCTATTAAAAAATTTTCAGCTTGCTATTAATCAACTTTTTTTTTCATACGCGGGATCCAGACCTAATAATATAGTCCATGTGGTGAGACCGCTCCCGTCTGAAAAACATTTCTAATTCGGTTTCTCTGCGGATTCATATTCAAAAATGTCCCCTTTAAACAAATCTGAAGGGTACCGGAGGGAATTTTTGGGCAGAAATTGTTTAAACAACTTTTTTAAACAAATTCATAAGATCACCCTTTATTGCTCAAAAAAATGGTGTTTTTTTTAGGTTTTTAGGTTTTTTGGGTCATTGTAAACAAGAAAGGTATCTTGTGATTTTTCTCAAAAATTGACAGTTATAGGCGATTTAAAATCTAAAATATGCGAAAATACGCATTTTCTAGACTTAAGAACTCATATTTAAATTAGTATTTTTAAGGGTGCCAATAACTTGGATTAAAGTATAAACATTCCTTTTCAAGATTCCGAAGAGTGATCGGGTCTAACTTCAATTTAGACCGTAGTTTTTTAATTGTTAATTATGCATGTCCATCCGATTTTTTGGCCGGTGCGGCGCGCTCTATTTAAAAAATTTCCTATTTTCCTGCAAAAAATATTTTTTCTAGATTCTTTGGGATATTCTAAATATAATAAGTTTCTTTGCATTTTTCTCAAAAGTTGCTAGTTTTAAAGTTATAAGCGATTTAAAATGCAAAAATGTGTTTTTTTGTCATTTTTCGGATTTTAAATCGCTTATAACTTTAAAACTATTAACTTTTGAGAAAAATGACAAGAAACTTATTTTATTTAGAATATCCCAAAGAATCTAGAAAAAATATCTTCTGATGAAAATAGGAGATTTTTGAAAACAGTGCGCGCTGCACCTGCAAAAAAACAGGATGGACACGCATAATTAACAATTGAAAAACTACGGTCTAAAAGTCTAAATTGAAGTTAGATCAGATCACTCTTCGGAATCTTGAAAAGGAATGTTTAAACTTTAATCCAAGTTATTAGGGGACATTTAAAGGGGACATTTTTGAATATGAATCCGCAGAGAAACCGAATTAGAAATGTTTTTCAGACGGGAGCGGTCTCACCACATGAACTGATACCTATTTGCAACGGTAAAAATATTGTCAAAACCCTTTCTTTGAATTCCATAACCCTTTAATACCAGAGAGTCATTATTCTACAGCGAATTTAATTTAGTATTCAAGTTTTCATCATTTTTCTCCCCATAGTAACCCATTTTTGTAACAAAATAATAATGTTTTGAAAGTAACACCACTTAACAATAATTAAACGCACAACTTCTATGTTTCGATATGTCAAATTTTTTCAATTGCATTATAAGCTACATTAAAAGAAATTTTGAAATTCAGTAAGAACCTTTATAAAATATAGATATACCTATAGTTTACTCATTAATCATAACTAATTAATAATTATATGTTCAAACAAAATAATCATCAACTTTAAGACATGGTTGTGAAGTTGTTGTTTCATTTTAAGGCACATCAAAGAAACATGAAATGTGAAACATTAAACGTGAAACATGAAACAAATAAATTGTAAAAAAAGTAACCGTTTCATGTGATAAGCTAATCGATAAAACAAAAATGAAATTTGTATAGTCGGCAATGGATAGTGACGTAGTCCAGGGCGCATCTGTTTTGAGATGGACGTTGAGAGGTGACTCAAATTTTTTTGCAGAAATTGCTTGAAAATAACTTAAATAATAATACTTGAGTTATCCTCCCACTCAAAATGGTCCGGAACATTGTTTAAATAATCAAAATGTCAAAATATGAAGGAAAAATTCGGTTTTTTTATTGGTTTTTGGATTATAACTTTAAAACTATTCATTTCTGAGAAAAGTTGTACTGGCATAAAAGTTGCCTAATTAAATTTCCTACAATATAGAATTGGTTAGAAATTTAAAGAATAGTCACCCTTGTTGCAAAGTAGCAATTATTGCGAAAAAAACCATACAAAAACAAGTATTCGCATTTTACGTTTTTCAACCATTTATGCTAAACTTAGGACCTTCATATTTTACCCAGAAAAACTTTATAATATAGTAAAACAACACTGTAAATTTTATTAAGATCGGTTTAACAGATTTTGCAAAACAAATTTTGCAATCCAGCTTTCGCAAAAAAAATTTATTTTTTTAAAATGTTGCAGGACGGAAAATAAAGCAGATAGCAAGTTGAATTTTTTTTGCTTATAGAAGTGTACTGTACCTTTCATTTGCAATTTGCAAAATTAAAATTGATTAATTACCACGCGGCGTCAGGAAATTTTTTAAATAAACATTAATTTTTGGTGCTATGCGCAGGACAGCGGTGTTCCATTCACACAAGTTGATTTCAACCAAAATTTCTTTATCTAATATAATATTTTCTTACTCTATATTTTGTTGTATTTTATTTCCACAAAAATCAAACTAATTTTATTATTGTTTGTGAAATTTTGTTTAAACAATTGCATATGTTTAAAAATAATAAACTTTTATTCTCTAAGTTATAATATATGAACAAATAAAGTTTTTGCTAAAAAAGTTGTATTTCAAAGGATAGAGTATGTGTTTTTATTTTGCAATAAACAAATTTATTTATTTATATCGAAATGTAATAAAAATTAAAATGTATCAATCATTATCAAAGGTCATTGGAATGCCCAATCAGAGCAAACTATCCGCTGTCCTGCGCGTAGCACCAATAATTAATGTATATTTAAAAAAATTCCTGACGCCGTGGTAGTTAATCGATTTTAGTTTTGCAAATTGTAAATGAAAGGTACAGTACACTTTATACGCAAAATAAATTTCAACTTGCTAGCTGCTTTATTTTCAATCCTGTAACAGTTTGAAAAAATGATTTTTTTTTGCGAAAGCTGGATTGCAAAATTTAGTTTGCAAAATCTATTAAACCGATTTTAATGAAATTGACAGTATTATATTATTGTACCATAAAGTTTTTCTGGGTGAAATATGAAGGTCCTATGTGTAGCATAAATGGTTGAAAAACGTAAAATGCGAATACTTGTTTTTGTGTGGTTTTTTTGCAATTATTGCTATTTTGCAACAAGGGTGACTATTTTTTTAATTTTTAACCAATTCTATACTGTAGGAAATTTAATTACGCAGCTTTTATGTAAGTACAACTTTTCTCGGAAATGAATACTTTTAAAGTTATAATCAAAAAACCAAGAAAAAAATCAAATTTTTCTTTCCTTTTTTGACATTTTGATTATTTAAACAATGTTCCGGACCTTTTTGAGAGGGAGGATAACTCAAATATTATTATTTGAGTTATTTTCAAGCAATTTCTGCCAAAAAATTTGAGTCACCTCTCAACGTCCAAATGTACCAATATTGTTACAAATGCGCCCTGGTCTAGTGGTCGTTGCTGTCGGTGCCGCTCTTTAATTGCTTTTTAATATCAAAGAAACGTGAAACATGAAACAAATAAATTGTGAAGAACGAAACCGTTTCATGTTATATAGTGTAGGAAACAAAGGCTGAACTTCGCAAATAAGTAGGGTTATATATTTTTTTCAGTATATCAAGGGGTGCTTTTAACGAGACTTTTTCTAAAAAGATTTCGCCCCGAAACACCCATTTTCATCCCTTTAAAGGGGATAGTTTGTCGTTTTTGCGAAACGTAGCCCTTCCTGTACGTCATTGCCAAAAATTCCTCAATAGAAATATGAAGAGGACTATATTTCCTACAATTTATTCCGCGACAGCATATATCTATCACACACCGTTTAGCGGAGGTGGCGCCTCAAAGTTGATAAGTTTTTAAAAAAGATGTTTTTAAAAAAAAATTATTTTACCTAACCGTAATGGGAATCAAGAAGCAACCCAGCGGCAATTAGTCAAAACTAATGTCTGATTTTTTCCCAGCTAACAGTGTTCGTCTCTATAACGTCAAACAAACGTCAACATTTTAACTGGGAGAAGTTACGACAAAAGTTACATCAAATTTTACCTAAAATATACGTATAAAAGTCACAGCGATGTTACGACATACATTTAAGTTTTTTATACGTAACCTTTTTAACGTCACAAAAACGTCACGTTTTAGGAGAATTTTCGGTATAAATGATATTTATAAATAACACTTAAAATTATTGTGTAAATAAAACCACATACATGATGCTGACACATTTATTAAATATTAGAAATAAACATTTATTATATATTTGACTTTTATGTGAGAGAAAGAGACAAAAATATTAATAGCTACTTTATATTACAATACATAAACATACCCTTGAAGTAATCTACATTCGTAAACTGCACACTTTCATATAAGGACTAGGCTGCTTTCCCATTTTTAGAAGATATTTCCAGACATTTCAATTTTCAACTAAACTGTCATTAAATAGAATTCTATTTTGTTTATCCTATTTAGGGAAAGAATGAAACGATAAATTACTATTATAGGTACGCTTTATCCAAGAATCACATTGAGGCACGGCACACAACAATAATAATTCGATTTTTTTGACATAACTCCATACTCCATAAAAACAAACACGATTTTAGTCACGGAAATGTAAGGTTAGGTACTAATGAAAGGTTCGAAATAAATACGCGATGGCGCTGCAATCTCAAACGAGATCTTATACGTGTCTATACCTACCAAAAAGCCACGTGTTAGAGACGAATAAATTCATACGTATAATATACGTATTAAAATTTCGTCATCAGTAACGTCATTTTTTGATAGATGTTACGTAACAATACAAAAAAACCTAAATTTAACGTTAATATAACGTTATCTTGCTAGCTGGGTTGGTATAGGTTTCATTTAAGGGCAATTGTCCATTTTTTAATTTAGTCGAGGCATTGAAGCACAAAACAAGGCCTTACTGTCGATTTTTGCCGCAGTAAGACGGATTTTAATGCAGTTTGGTGCGTTGGATTCGTGAGAATGTCAGGAAACTTTGTGAACTAATTTAATGAATAAGAAATCTCAAATTGCATTTGTACATGAGAAAAATGCATTTCAAAAGTGCATTTTGAAATAGGCAATTATTATAAATTTGTAACTCGGTAAATAGTAGGAAAAATTGACCCAATTTTCTTACTCGGGGGTTTTTGGGGTCGCTGAAAACGAATATGAGATCGGCGAGAGTGTGCAAACTACCTGGTGCCTGCAGCGGGTGTAATAAACGTCTTCCTCTGGAGTATTGTGGTAATTTATCATATAATTGGCTTAAACTCATTACTCGGGGGTTTTTGGGGTCGCTGAAAATGAATATGAGGTCGGCGAGAGTGTGCAAAGTACCTGGTGCCTGCAGCGGGTGTAATAAACGTCTTTCTCTGGAGTATTATGGCAATTTATCATATAATTGGTTTAAACTCGTTACTCGGGGGGTCTTTGGGGTCGCTGAAAATGAATATGAGGTCGGCGAGAGTGTGCAAACTACCTGGTGCCTGAAGCCGGTGTAATAAACGTCTTCCTCTGGAGTATTGTGGTAATTTATCATATAATTGGCTTAATCTCGTTACTCGGGGGGTTTTTGGGGTCGCTGAAAATGAATATGAGGTCGATGAGAGTGTGCAAACTACCTGCTGCCTGCAGCGGGTGTAGTAAACGTCTTCCTCTGGACTATTATGGAAATTTGTTAAATAATTGGCCCACACTTGTTACTCGGGGGTCTTTGGGGTCACTGAAAATAAATATCGCGACGGCTAAGTTCTAATTTCATAGGATATTATAAAAAACATGATTATTTTGTTCAGGATCTTCATTTTTTTTTTAATTTGGCGCTTAAAATTATGTTGGCAGTATTGATACATTCTTGACTAATTTCATTTAGGATTTATTGCCTTTCTCTCTCACACGTTTGTATACACTAATATAAACGGCTACAAGTAAAACAAGTTTAAAAACTATTTATAAACACGGTAATTTACGAGAACAGCAAAAACGGTGTTACTAGCTCAGGTACTCGTGTCGAATTTTTTCGTAAAAAATATTGATTAATATATTTTTGAACAAATCATTTTAGTAATATATTTCTATGATAGTGTTTAAAAAATTCAAGTGTTTCTTTCATCAATAATTCAGGTAAATAATGGTGCTTATATATAGATGATCTAACTCGTATTTCATCTGAAATTCAAACTTACGATTTTTTTTCAGTTATCTCATTACTGCTCGTATCAAGTAAAAGTGATTGATAGATAGGGTGAGGCAGATAAAATGCCTATTAGAAATATCTCGAGAACTAAAGGTAAGTGAATCATGAAAATTGGGGTTTTATTAAAAATCATTCGAATGTAAGTAGAGTTTTAGATGTCAAACTACTACAATTCTACAGGGTGTGAATATTGCTACGAAATTAATAAAAAAACGTAATTATCTTTTAAAATACCCTGTATAATATTACAAAACCTTATATTTTAAGAAAGGAGACATCGACGAGAATCAAAAAATGTAAAAATATACATGGTGTCCCATTTAAAAAAACGAAGTTATAAGCAACTTCCGGTATAACCGGAAGTTGCAAAGAGATGAAAATATTTTCATTTAATAGATCATCCTTCAAAACCCCTTTATTCCAATTTTCATGATTCTGTTGCCTTTAGTTCTCGAGATATTTCTAATAGGCCAGTTATCTGCCTCACCCTATATACATTTTCTAATTATTATACCTAACAACGATAAAATACTACGACGTCAAGAAACCTTTAAAATATTTGAAATAATAATTATGATCCTTATCGATTATTGTTGAGCAGTGTAAATATCTCAGTTTTGATAATTTGTTGACACGCTTATTCACAAGAGTCAGACTTTAACCTTCACAGAAAATTGCTGGTGTAGTTCCCCGAATGTCAATAAGTATGTATGTTAAAGTATCATACATTTTTTTATTTCAATTTATTTTAGTTCCAGTGTTGCCAATCGGGGGATAATTATCCGATTTGTGTATCTTTTTGAGAGTTGTCTTATCTTTTTCGTATCTTTAAATAAATCGGATATTTGCGTATATTTTTCAGTGTATCTACTTAGCTACTACAACAGGCTAATAAACTTAAAAAAACCGGTTCTCATTCATATATTCCCAACAACACATTAATTTTCTTTGGTTCCACCCAAATGTCTATAAATAACCTATACAGCTGAGTTGAAGAACTGAGAGTTGAGTCCCTGAATCTTTACTCGTGCGTCATCATTTAAAGCATACGAAATAAGTCGATGATAAGTCGGAAACTGAAATTTACTAAACGCAACAGCAACTCACTTGCTGGTGCGTTTAGTAAATTTCAATTTTCGACTTATCATCGACTTAATTCGTATGCTTTAAATGATGACGCACGGGTCAAGATTCAGGGGCTCAACTGTATATTGGACGAATGTTAGCGACATCCGATACTTTTCATATAGTCCAGGGCGCATCTGTTTTGAGATGGACGTTGAGAGGTGACTCAAATTTTTTTGCAGAAAATGCTTGAAAATAAATCAAATAATAATATTTGAGTTATCCTCCCTCTCAAAAAGGTACGGAACATTGTTTAAATAATCAAAATGTCAAAAATTTAAGGAAAAGTTCGATTTTTTTCTTCGTTTTTTGATTATAACTTTAAAAGTATTCATTTCCGAGAAAAGTTGTACTGACATAAAAGTTGCGTAATTAAATTTCCTACAATAAAGAATTGGTTAAAGATTTAAAAAATAGTCACCCTAGTTGCAAAATAGCAATAATTGCGAAAAAACCATACAAAAACAAGTATTCGCATTTTACGTTTTTCAACCATTTATGCTAAACTTAGGACCTTCATATTTCACCCAGAAAAACTTTATGATACATTAAAACAATACTGTAAATTTCATTAAGATCGGTTGAATAGATTTTGCAAAATAAATTTTGCAATCCAGCTTTCGCAAAAAAAAAATTCATTTTTTCAAAATGTTACAGGACTGAAAATAAAGCAGATAGCAAGTAGAAATTTTTTTTTTCTTATAGAAGTGTACTGTACCTTTCATTTGCAGTTTTCAAAATTAAAATCGATTAATTACCACGGCGTCAGAAATTTTTTAAAATAAACAATAATTTTTGGTGCTACGCGCAGGACAGCGGTGTTCGATTCACACAAGTTGATTTCCACCAAAATTTCTTCCAATCTTTATCTAATATATTATTTTCTTACTCTATATATTGTTATATTTTAATATTTTAATTCCACAAAAATCAAAATAATTTTATTATTGTTTGTGAAATATTGTTTAAACAACTGCATGTGTTTAAAAATAATAAACTTTTATTATTTAAGTTAAAATATATGAACAAAGAAAGCTTTGCTAATAAAAGTGTTATTTCAAAGGATAGAGTATGTGTTTTTATTTTGCAATAAACAAATTTATTTATTTATATCGAAATGTAATAAAAATTAAAATGTATCAATCATTATCAAAGGTCATTGGAATGCCCAATCAGAGCAAACTATCCGCTGTCCTGCGCGTAGCACCAATAATTAATGTTTATTTAAAAACTTCCTGACGCCGTGGTGTTAATCAATTTTAATTTTGCAAAATTGCAAATGAAAGGTACAGTATACTTCTATACGCAAAAAAATTTTCAACTTGCTATCTGCTTTATTTTCAGTCCTGTAACATTTTGAAGAAATGAATTTTTTTTACGAAAGCTGGATTGCAAAATTTATTTTGCAAAATCTATTGAACCGATCTTAATGAAATTTACAGTATTGTTTTACTGTATCATAATGTTTTTCAGGGTGAAATGTGAAGGTCCTAAGTGTAGCATAAATGGTTGAAAAACGTAAAATGCGAATACTTGTTTTTGTATGTTTTTTTCACAATTATTGCTATTTCGCAACAAGGGTGACTATTTTTTAAATTTTTAACCAATTCTGTATTATAGAAACTAGTCGAGTCACTAGAGAATGCTCCAATAATGGACTTAACATAAATGCAACAAAGACAAAGTTACTTGTGGTTAGTAAACAAGACGTCGGCCCTATGCAACTAATTGTCAATGATGAATCAATAACAAAAGTTAACCATTTTAAATACCTAGGATGTTGGATAAACGAGACACTAAATCCGGATGAAGAAATTAAAACTCGTATAGAAATTGCAAGAGGAGCATTTATGAAACTTAGATCTATTCTGAGCAACTCTCAGCTGAACTTACAACTAAGAATCAAGTTCCTAAAATGTTATGTGTATCCTTTATTACTATAAGGATGTGAAACCTGGATCATGAAGGTTAACATGATGAACAAATTAGAAGCCTTTGAGATGTGGTCGTATCGTAGAATGCTCAGAATATCTCGGGTTCAACGCATTTCAAACAGAGAAGTCTTAAACAGAGTAGGTCAAGGCGAAGGTGACTTAATGAAGATGATAAAAAAGAGAAAACTTGAATATCTGGGGCATATAATGAGAGGTAGCAGATACAGGATGCTGCAGTTAATCTCAATGGAAAGATCGACGGAAAAAGAGGAATTGGTCGAAAGAAATATTCATGGCTCCGAAACCTTCGTCAATGGACTGGCTTATCAGCAGATCAATTGTTACATGCCGCACAAGATCGAGAACGATATCGGCAAATTGTTATGGAAGCTACCCAAGCCTAAAAATTTGGGCACGGTACTTAAAGAAGAAGAAGAAGTATTATAGAAAATTTAATTACGCAACTTTTATGTCAGCACAACTTTTCTCTGAACTGAATACTTTTAAAGTTATAATAAAAAAACCAAGAAAATAATCGAATTTTTCCTTAATTTTTTGACATTTTGATTATTTAAACAATGTTCCGGACCTTTTTGGGAGGGAGGATAACTCAAATATTATTATTTGAGATATTTTCAAGCAATTTCTGCAAAAAAATTTGAGTCACCTCTCAACGTCCAAATGTACTAATATTTTTACAGATGCGCCCTGGTCTAATAGTAATTATTAAAGTAGGGACAGATAAGAAGGGACAAAAGGGACCTGTGCAATTTGTTTTGTTTAGAATTTGAATGCACAGATGTTTCCACTCTGATCCAATTCAAATTTCAAAAACAGCCGATTTTATTTATGGGTTTTTAGTCATTAAACTTATCATAGCTACTGCACGATTTAGTTATATTTTAATTTTATATAGTGCAGCGCTTAGGTAAACGTCTGTTGAAATAAATTTTGGTTTGTGAAAATACTTTTCTATAATTGATAAATGGTAAAATTAAAAAATAAAGCTATTATAGTCGGTTCGCTTAACTCAGACAAAAGTGGCTACTGATTTTAGTAGGTATTTTTTTTGTTTTTTGCCAATTTTGCCAGACTTGGCAAAATTACTAACTATTTAGTAATTATTAACTGTTTAGTAATTATTTTTTTCTTGCCAATTTTACCAAATTGGCAAAATTACTTCTGGTTACGCCTATGAGCGTATCTTTTCGTGACAAATCGGATCTTTTTCGAACAATCCTCGGATAATCTAGAGAAATGCGGTTGGCAACACTGTTTAGTTCTTATCTTATTGTAGCGGAAAAGAAATCTTGGCCGATCCCCGTATAACAGTAAACACCTCGAGAATGACGTAATCGGATGTGCTAGGCCTCGCCGGAGAATTCTGGAAGGTACGTCACGTAGGCGGAACAAGCCGATAGCTCGATATGGGAGTCGATTGTTCCAGAATAACAACTGGGTATAAATACGGGCATATTTTGTGAATAAGTTTAGTGTATAAGATAAATTCGTCTGTAACTTATATAAATAAAGTCGTATATAAATTACGAACCGCTAGTTTTATTGTAATTAGAAGTAATTACACTAATCACGTTACAGTTGGTGTCGGTGTTCGGTAAACTTAGTGCGATATAAATAAGTGAATTACAGAGAGACTTTAAAAGACTTTTGGACTTTATTCGTCGGGAATAGTTAAAGTGCGTTGATTGTTCGGTATTCGGAAAGACTTTTAAAAGACATTTTGGAAAGTACGTGTGTGCCGACCAAAGATGTTGCTACGAGAACTTACAGTAAAACAGCTCCGTGAACAGCTAGAGGAACGGGATCTGGACAGCAGTGGGCTCAAGATAGTCCTACAAGAACGACTCGAGGAAGTCCTAACGAAGAACGGAGATGATCCAGAGACGTTCCACTTCCAGTCAGCAGAACAAGCAATCTTATCGAAATTAAAAACTGTTTCTGAAACGATTGATGATACTTCTAAGATAAGCAACGAGAAATTTGAAAGTGTTTCTCAAAAGATCGATGAAACTTCTAGACAGAACAACGAGAAATTTGAAAGTGTTTCTCAAAAGATCGATGAAACTTCTAGAAAAAGCGACGAAAAACTTGAAGAAGTTAGTAAAAAAAACAATGAGAAATTCGAAACCATTTCTCAAAAGATCGATGAAACTTCTAAAAAAAGCGATGAGAAATTTGAAAGTGTTTCTCAAGTAATAAAAGACGTTTGTAGACAGACCGACGAGAAATTTGAAGAAGTTTCCAGAACATTCGATAAGATACAGAAAAGTGTAGACGACAATAAAGAAATGCTAGAAGAGAAGATCAAACAACTAGAGAGCATGATAACTGATACAAAAGTACAACCATCAGTTAATGCAGTAGCTTTAGATCTTGTAGTGAAGGATGAAACACCGAGAGACGAAACATCGCATCATATGAGATTTAAATTACCACCATTCGATGGGAAGTCCTCTTGGTCCATATACCTTAGACAATTCGAAGCTATTGCGACCGCCAACCATTGGACCGAACAAGAAAAGGCTGTTTCCTTGACTGCTGCTTTGCGAGGTGATGCTGCAGATATATTAAGATCAATTCCTAAGGGTCAAGAAAATTGTTACCAGACCTTGTTCACTCGTCTAGAAAAACGCTATGGAGATGCCCATCTACAACAAGTATACAAAGCACAACTGCGAAGTAGAAGTCAACGAGCAAGTGAGAATCTGCAAGAATTTGAAGCAGATGTGGCTCGTGTGGTGCGGTTGGCTTATCCAGAGATGCCAGACAGCGTTTTAGAAGAAATTGCAGTAGATACCTTCGTCAATGGGCTGAAAGATAATGAACTACAGAAAGCTTTACGACTAGCAAGACCGAAAGTTTTAGATGAAGCACTTGCTATTGCCTTGGAACACGAAGCAGCTAGCCAAGCTTCACGAAACAATCGAGTAATAACCGTGGAAAAAGGCGATAAGAGAAAAGATGAACGTTTGGTGGAAATGGTACGGAGGGTGATTCGTGACACGATGCCGAAGAGACGCATGAAGAGGGCTGGAAGAGTTGGTTCAAATACAGATGCTTCCTCGATACGGCCATGCAGTGAAAGTTGTAATCACCGGCTTAAACTAGATGAACAGCTTTGCCCTGTGAGACGAACTACCGTCGTTAATGAGCAATGGCAGCCCCAACAGTTACAAGACGCCCAAGAAGATGATCCATGTATAAAAAGAGTATTGGATTGGATGCGGCAAGGTGAGAGACCTAGTTGGCAGAACATTAGTGCATGTAGTCCAGAAGTCAAGGCCTACTGGAGCCAATGGAATTGCCTGGTACTAAAAGATGATCTTCTGTACAGAACCTTTGAGAACGATGATGGTACAGAATCTAAGCTTCAGTTAATTGTACCTAAAAGTAAAGTGTCAGAAGTATTGCGTCAGTTGCATGACGGTACATCAGGTGGACACTTTGGTATTACGAAGACTCTGCAAAAGGTTCGAGAACGGTTCTATTGGGTGAACTGTAAAGATGATGTAAGAAGATGGTGCCGAAAATGTGAACTGTGTGCATCCGGTAATGGTCCGGTTGGTAAAAAGAGAGCACCCATGAGACAGTACAATGTTGGAAGTCCTATGGAAAGAGTAGCTATCGACATTGCAGGTCCATTTCCAGAAACCGATGCTGGAAATAAATACATCCTGGTAGCCATGGATTATTTTACAAAATGGACTGAGGCCTATGCATTACCAAATCAAGAAGCTGCTACCGTTGCAGAGGTACTTGTTAAAGAATTCTTTAGCCGATTTGGTGTTCCCTTGGAGATCCACTCCGACCAAGGGCGAAACTTTGAGTCAGCTCTTTTCCAAAACGTTTGTAAATTGATTGGTGCCAATAAGACCAGAACAACACCCCTGCATCCTCAATCAGATGGGATGGTCGAGAGGATGAACCGAACGATGGGTAAACACTTGTCCAAAGTTGTATCTGAACATCAGCGAGATTGGGACCAACACATTCATTTATTCCTGATGGCCTACCGCTCGGCCGTAAATGAAACTACAGGTCAAACACCAACCTGCCTGATGTTGGGTCGTGAAGTTCGGTTGCCCTGCGACCTAGAGTTTGGCTGCGGACCTTCCGAGGAACATGTTGCAGGCGAAGACTACGTTGACCGCCTGAAATTACGAATGAACAACATTCATGAACTTGCCCGACAACACATCCAGATAGCCAGTGACAGAATGAAAGATCAATATGATTCTCGATGCAAGAATGAAAGCTTCGAAGTAGGTGATCTTGTCTGGCTTTATAATCCGCAACGTCATCGAGGCTTATGTCCTAAACTGCAAAGACAATGGGAAGGTCCATATGAAGTTAAGAAGAAAATAAATGACGTAATATATAGAATTAAGAAGTTGCCAAACGGTAAACCAAAAGTTATTCACATAAATCGTCTTGCACCATATGCTGGCTCAAATGAAACAGAAGAAGCACGAGTCCTCCAACAGGAGATGAAAGATGTCGCACAGCCAAGTTTTAATCAATTTATGTCAAATTACGCAGCGAGAAAGAGTGCTAGATTCGGCGTGACCACAGAAGTTCAGCAAGATCTGTTTGGTGTTCCAGAAAACGTCTCTCTGGCCCACTGTGTTGCCCAAGACCTCGAGATAACTAAAGGAATATCGTCCGTATTCAATAGAAAGTTCGGCCGCCTGGACGAGTTAAGAAATCAGCAGCCTAAAATTGGAAGAGTACTGCGATTGGAAGATGGTCCTCGATCTTTGCTGTATATGGTGACCAGAAAGTCTTATACGGACACGCCAAGCTACGAGAACATATGGCGTGCTCTAACTAATTTGAAGAAAATCGTGTGTAATTATGACATCAAAAATTTGGCTTTACCAAAAATAGGCCATGCAGTAGAAAATCTGGATTGGAAGATTGTGAGAAGCATGCTTGAAGTGGTCTTCAGAGGAACTGGTGTACAAATCACTGTGTGTTGCATGAATCCGAAGATGTCGTACCCTTCAAAGACAGTAGACTGTTATTTCTTCTTGAAGGGTGTATGCAGAGCTGGAGAGTCGTGTAGATTCCGCCATCCTGGGCCTTCATTTAGAGTTGCTGATCGAGACGCTCAGATCTTAAGAGGGGAGCAGTGTAGCGGAAAAGAAATCTTGGCCGATCCCCGTATAACAGTAAACACCTCGAGAATGACGTAATCGGATGTGCTCGGCCTCGCCGGAGAATTCTGGAAGGTACGTCACGTAGGCGGAACAAGCCGATAGCTCGAGATGGGAGTCGATTGTTCCAGAATAACAACTGGGTATAAATACAGGCATATTTTGTGAATAAGTTTAGTGTATAAGATAAATTCGTCTGTAACTTATATAAATAAAGTCGTATATAAATTACGAACCGCTAGTTTTATTGTAATTAGAAGTAATTACACTAATCACGCTACATTATCTTTATTTATCTTAGTTGTTATATTTAATTGTTTAGAACTGTGAGAAACGATTATATATTATTGATTTTATTGACTAAAGCCAGTCATTTGATATTTGATACAAGGTGTGTAGGTACCTACATCAGTTTTATTATTTTCTCGGTAAGTTAACAATAAATTTTATTTTAATAAATTAGCAAAATCATATTATAACAGCATATAGGCCTGGGTCCCGCGTACCAAAAAAATATGAATAATAGCAAGGTGAAAATTTGTTAATAGCTTAACGGTGTCTAGTCGGACAAACTTTGGTGTATGTGAACGGGAACACTGGAACAGGGGAAGTTTTAATTATGGAACTTGCATATATTTTTAAATATTAAAATAATATTAAAAAATATAAGGTAAAAGGTAACATGATCATAAAACGCATGCATGCAAAAAAAAAACAAATATTGTTAACCCATAGGCTTATTACGAGACATTGAAAAAGCTATAAAATTTAAATTTCTTCAGATAGCCCAATAAATGACCGGTTTGGAGTGTAATTTTCAGGGGCAACTCCGAATTGCATGAAAATTTGGATTAAGGTTCTACTTACCCTCCACTTCAAAGTTGAAATTGTGCCGTTGGTTGCTTTTACTTGGGGGGTGAGAGTCGCCCCTTCTCGGGGGGTGAAAAACGCTTGTTTAAAATAACCCCGGAAATAGATAAATTGACATATTATAAGCAACTTTAGTTCTATAAAGTTTTTTACGTAAGTCAATACTTTTCGAGATATTCGCGATTGAAAATGTTGATTTTTCGACAAAAAAACTACGTTTTCAGACTGTTTTTCGCAAATAACTCAAAAAGTAAATATTTTATCGAAAAAAATATTCCCAGTAAAAGTGTACCTTATAAAAAATAGAAAAAAATGATGGTATCAGTAAAGTCTATAAATTGAGTAAATGCAAAGTTGTAGCTTATGAAAAATTCGTTCTTATTCGTCTAATTCCAAATCGAATAATTCAACGCAAAATCGCCGAAAAATCAAGCACTTTTCGGGAAAAGCCTATTAACATTTTTAAAGTATCGAAAAAAGCTTTATATTATTTGTTTTTTTACAAAAGTTTCTAGCATCAAAAATAAACGAGTTACACTGAAAAAAATAAGTTGGCCCATTTTTTTTGGTAAAAAAATCGTGAAAACCTGCCTCTATTTAGCAGCCTAAATAAAATTAATCGTTACCGCTTTACCATTTATTTTAACTCTATGTGGATTGTTAATATGATCTGTAAGTTTTATTGGTTTGAAGTACTTATTTTAGAAAAAATTTGGTTTTATAGTAAAAAAAAAATTTTCTAAAAATTTTTGAAAAATTTCATTTTTTCAAAATAACTTAAAAACTATTAGTGGTAAGAAAAATCTTAACGAGTAAGAAAATGTAGGTTTTGTTATTGTTAATATGCTTGTTTCATTTTGTTTGTCCGTAAGCCAAAAATTGGTTAAGATATGGCTGTTCTAAATTTGCATACTCTCGTGATTAGTGACCCGTTCAAACTTTTTCACCTATAACCCTTTCAAAAATAAGCACTTTAAAACGGTGAGACCGACAGGTCATATAAAAAATAGATAAGTAAGTAAATTGTTTGTAAAGCGGTAGCGATTAATTTCATTTGGGGAGCTAAACACGGGGAGATTTTGATAATTTTTTTACCAAAAAAAGAGGGCCAACTTAATTTTGAGCGTAACTCGCTTATTTTTAATGCTAGAAACTTGTATAAACAATTAAAATAAAGCTTTTTATAAACACTTTAAAAAAGTTTGACTGCGTTTTTCCCGAAAAGTGCTTAATTTTTCGGTGATTTCACCTTGAAATATTGAATTTGGAATTAGACGAATAAGAACGTGTTTTCCATGAGCTACAACTTTGTTTTTACTAGATTGATGGACTTTACTTATACACCTTTTTTTCAGTTTTTTATAAGCTACACTTTTGCTAGGTATATTTTTTTCGATCAAATATTTACTTTTTGAGTTATTTGCGAAAAACCGTCTGAAAACGTAGTTTTTTTGTCGAAAAATAAACATTTTCAATCGCAAATAATTCAAAAATTATTGACTTACTTAAAAAACTCTATAGAACAAAAGTTGCTTAAAATCAGTCAATTTATAAATTTCCGGTCTTATCTTGAACGTATGTTTTCTCACCCCCGATAAGGGGTGACTGTCACCCCCCAAGTAAAAGCAACCAACGGCACAATTTCAACTTTGAAGTGGAGGGTAAGTAGAACCTAAATCGAAATTTTCATGCAAATCGGAGTTGCCCCTGAAAATTACACGGTATCGTCGTATCTCCCGTTCATTTACTGGGCTAAGAGGCGCGTAAACGGGTCTGACGTCACGACTCACGTCTACCTGCTAGATTTCTATGAGTCGACAACAAAGCCGCTAGGATATTTCGAAATTATTTACAAATCCATTCACATTTACTTAAAACTCTCATGTAGAAGTTGATTGTAAATAAAAGTTCAAAAAAAGGTTGTTTTGGGGATTAGTCCTGTCGCCAGGGGGGGTACAACGGCCTCGTTAATTCAGATGGACTTACCCAAGTTTTTTTTATGTATTTTGACCCGTAGAACCCGAATTTTTTGGGTAACAGTTGATCCGGATGTCGATAAGATTGTTATAGACCAAGAACTTGAGGAATCAAATAACAGCGATTTTTGGCAAAACAAAACAATATTTTGTATTTTTTGGGTCATTTTAAGCAAAAAATATTTCTACAAGTTTTTTAGTAGGATGCACAGTTTTCGAGATAAACGCGGTTGAACTTTCAAAAAATCGAAAAACTGCAATTTTTAAACCCGAATAACTTTTGATTAAAAAATAAAATAGCAATTCTGCTTAGCGCCTTTGAAAGTTCAAGTCAAATTATGTCGGTTTTGATTATTTGCATTGCTAAAAATTTATTGTGTTATTGTTAAACAAAGCTACAAACAACTAGTGCGTGAGTGATGTTTCTATGATTTCTCATTTAAAATCGAACGAGTAGGTAGAATAGGTACTAGTGCAATCAAGACTATTTCTACGTTACATGCGTTAAAACGCATGTAAAAGCACGGGAAACCCTACGTGTTTATAGCTTTGTTAAACAATAAAAAAATAAATTTTTACCAACGCAAATAATCAAAACCGATATAATTTGACTTAAACTTTCAAATGCGGTAAGCAGACTTGCTATTTTATTTTTTAATCAAAAGTTATTCGGGTTCAAAAATTGCAATTTTTCGATTTTTTTAAAGTTCAACCGCGTTTATCTCGAAAACTGTGCATCCTACGAAAAAACTTGTAGAAATATTTTTTACTTAAAATGGCCCAAAAAATACAAAATATTGTTTTGTTTTGCCAAAAATCGCTGTTATTTGATTCCTCAAGTTCTTGGTCTATAACAATCTTATCGACATCCGGATCAACAGTTACCCAAAAAATTCGTGTTCTACGGGTCAAAATACATAAAAAAAACTTGAGTAAGTCCATCTGAATTAACGAGGCCGTTGTACCCCCCCTGGCGACAGGACTAGATTGTATTAATTCCATTTTAATCATATTATTTAATTGGAAATTCCAAGGTATTTGTGTTCTTGTATAGTTCCATAATGAGTATATTTAGTTTTAGTTTCAAACTGAAATTGATCATTTTGAGGGCTACTTTATAAAGTAGTGTTTTTAAATGTATAATATGACTGACTAAGGTTTTTCAAAAAGTTAATCTGACAATCTACAGTAGTTGATTTCTTCATGGTGGCAAATTTTATAAAAAGCAGTGAAAGTTATTCTATTGGAGAAACGCGAGAAGGCAAATAAGTAGGTACCTATTATAAGTATTATTAATAAACACGTTTAAATTGTTTATAACAATAGTTTTTAGTTACTCTGACTTTTATTACTTTGTTTATTTTTAAGTTATTTTTATTTTCTTCTTTGTTATGAATTTAAAATATTTTTAAATTATAGGTTTTAGTTTTGTTGAAATAGGTTCAGATGCGGTCGTTGCATATGCGGTCAAGGTAATTTTCGTTGCAAAAGCGGTCAATCCAAAATATTTTGGCAGGTAACGTTGCACTTGCGATCAGACATTTTACTAAAAGCTAGAAATTTAAGAAGGTCGTAAATTAGTAACCACCCGAGTTATTAGCAGGCCAGGTCGACCCTATTGAAATATTTTAATCCGCTTATCTATATTTCGAACAATAGGTAATGAAAACAGTAATGACTAAACCACAATAATCCCCTCATTACGGATTTTTGGAAAGTTTGTATTTGCATAATTATAAAGGTTGGGGGAGAATTACCAAAATCTAAATATAAAAACAAATGCATATTATTTGTATATTGTTAGTTTGAGAGATTGTTTATTGCAGTAAGTAACAACTTTTAATAATTGAAAATTTTGAAGTGATTGAAACCACCAAGGGAAAACCTTCTGCTCTTCACGCTGGATATCCACTTTTAAATTTTTAATACTTTTTAACATTTGACACAAACAGTAAGGAATTTATATAGAAATAATCAACAATTCGCTAATATTTTATTTATGTGACACTAAGGTTTAGTAAATCAACTATCTTCATTTTTTTTAATTAGTGCAGATAATCTCACTAAACTCTCAAAAGAAGCAAGTTTTTCTATATCAAAATACTTTTTGCCGTAATAAAATTATTAGTAAGCATTTTCTCCTCTTATCAACGTCTATGATAAATATTATTTAAATCATACAAAAATTTGGTTATAGAATTATTCATGTGATAGTGGTAGAAAAAGGTAAAAATATTATTTGTTTATTAGGCAATGACCGCACATGCAACGATACAATCAACATATTTTTGTATGACCGCAAATGCAACGATAATAGCCGTGATCGCAAATGCTACGACCGCATCTGCAACGACACCAGTTTTGTTTATTACAAAATATTACGACCAGAAGTACATATATTTTGGAACATTTAATAACCAATAGACAACCAAATAACCAATGTTACAATGTACAATGCAAAAACACAGTTGCAAATAATGTTTCTATTTAAAAAAAGTGTTGATTTTGCGTATCAGATACACACTTTAAAAATAACTTTAAATAAAATTTACTTATATTTGGATAGAATAGGACGCAGATCTTATCGACAGTTTGATTAGTATAGCACAAGACTTTTGGAGTGTAAATATTTTCCCGCATCTATTTGGATCTGATAATTATTAAAAATAAATGGAATAAAACTTTGATAAAATAAAGTTTCATCCATAAAATATTTTTTATTTCTTTATGTGAGAATGAAATTCATATTTTAAACTAAATTTATATTTATATATTATAATAAAACATTCTTTCTTTTTCTTTTTATAAGTAATTTTTTAGTAGTATCTATGTACTTACATTTTTTAAGAAATATGATATTAATGTAGGTATTTAATTTTGTTCAAACTTTATAATATAATTTGACATTTGAGATACTATGTTGTAAAATAAAAATTTATTTCCCTAAATTAAAAATAATATTATGAATGCATGAAAATCTTTACCAAGATATTATCTGCAGAGTGCACGTCTGGCACTAGGCAGTAGCCAAACGAGAACAGTGGTAAATATCATGGTTGGTGACGTCAGACCCAAGCGCGCGCTTTTAAAGTTGTTTAAAAACGGTAATTTCGGGCGCGGAATTATAATCAGTTGTACGTACACTATTAATTGTTAAGAAGTAACATTTTGCATTTATCATTTTTAAACATAAATTAACAATTTTATGCAAAAATATTTTTATGTGTAAGTTCCCTATTATGGAACGTGTCATCCTGACCTGACAAGTATATGATTATGAAAATTAGCAGGTTGTTTTTAAGTTTATTCAATAGCAAACTTTAATAATACATATAAAAATATGAAAAAATGTTTGTTCGACAAATATGCTGGGTATTCTAGTAAGTCATGACAGAAATTATATTGGTGGTAAATAGCAGTTTGATTTTTGCATAAGAGTTTAATAAAAGATAACAAATCAACTGAAAATTCTTTCCGACAAAATAAGTGGGATGTTTTCGTAGTCTGACAATCTAACCTGTAACCTGTTCCACAATTAAAACCTCCATTGTTCCAGTGTTCCCGTACATCACAGTTTGTCCGACTAGACGCCGTTAAGCTGTTAAGGGGATAGGCTCACAATATCGCCTGTCAAAATTTTCAATGTTTTAAATGTATTAATTTTTTTCCAATCCTGAGAAAACAAATAAGTAGGTACTTTTGAAAAATTTAAACGTAGAAAGAAAGACTACATTATTACCGAGGTCAGAAAGTTCCTTAGAATAAATACAAATTTTCTTTTGAATGAAATATTTGCAATTAAAAATCACACTAAATTTTCTCTTTTATTTTCACCCCTGTATCTTATTAAAATAAACATTATATGTATAAGTTTTCAGGGACTTTCGGCCCTCAGTAATAATGTAATCTTTCATTCTGCGTTTAAAATTTTTAAAAATATTTATTTTTTCTCAGGATTCGAAAAAAATGAATACCTTTAAAACACATTGAACATTTTGACAGGCTACTTCTGCGCCTCTCCCCAGGATCCAGTGGTGGATCTAGACATTTGTCTTACTATGGATAATAGATAGGAGGACATAAATAATAACTTATATGCATTTATTTCCCTTAATTTTCCTTACTAGCATGATTATTGGGTTGAATTTGTCTGTCTTTGATTTAAGTTTCATGTCAGGTAATAAATTTTTATGATTCAACGCTATTTTTCTTTAATTTTGGACCTTTTAGGGGGAAAATTTCCCCCTTTTCCCTCCCCGTAGATCCGCCACTGGCAGGAACCAGGTCTAATGTTGCAGAGAATGTGCTGACAAAATTTGATTTCCTACCGGTATTTTATGTATGGACTTTTTTAACAATGTTGTCTAATAATAATAATTATTACAATGCGATTTTAGCTTTTAAACTGTAATATTTACTTGGGGGTTACCTTTTCTTATTTCGTTAACTAGAAATAAAATCAAAGGTAAATATTTTTACGTAAAAGAGTAGACCTTGAAAATGCCGATTTTTTTTGGGCTTAGCCTTAATAGTGAAAAAAACTCAAATTTTACTGTTTTCTTTGGGGGAAACTACATAGTAAAATTGTTCAAAAATCAAGAAATACAAGAAAAAAAATCTAAAAATGTAATAATAACCAAGGCTACAAAACTATAATATGTCTTAAAAAAACGTAACTGAAACATAATAAATATCACTGATTTTTACAATTAAATTATGAAATCATTCCTATTTCAGAAGTCAACGAGTAAAGTTCGCTTAGCTTATCGCTTCTACTAATAGTATTTTATATAAAAACTAGTTAGTTAATGTGTTGTGTTTACCAAATAAAAATACTGGTAAGTCGATTTTAATTAACAGCGACTATCGACAACCAAAAAATTAGGCCAGTTCTTACTGGCCATACATATTTAATATTTTGGCATCCAGAATATTAAAATTAAATTATGGCATCATCATCATCATCACAAACAGTACAACCTAGCTTCGCTGCAGTAACCAAAATCACACCGAAAAAATCTACAATAGCACCATCTTGTCCCAGTAGAAATCTCGCCATCGTAATGAACGCTCTTCCAGACGTCGTGCTATTTGATTATATCAAGGCAATTGGCGAAATTGTTACCCCTAAAGAAATAACTTTTGTTTCACGAATTTCTAACCAGAGTATATGCATCTATCTCTCGTCCGTATCCGTAGTTGATAATCTTCTGCAAAATTATCCGACCATTACTGTTAGAAATCAAATAATACCTATTCGCAGACTTATTACACCTGCAAAGAGGCTACTACTGTCCAACGTATGCCCTTCGATCCCGAATTCACTCATAGAGCAAGCACATAAAGACGAACTTAGATTACAACTTGCTTCTCCTATCTCTTTTATCAGATGCGGTACACCTGACGACGAATACTCTCACATTTTCAGTTTTCGACGCTCTATCTATATTATAACCGGATAAAGAAAACTTTGAGTTAAATACCTCAATTGTAATATCGCATGAAAATACTAATAATAGAATCTTTATCACTTCGGATAAACTTGAATGTTTTTTATGTAAACAATCTGGACACACTGCAGACTCCTGTCCTCACCCTCAAGAAATTTCTAGCAATCCCTCTCAAAATACAACTTCTAGCATAATCCCATTTGAATCTCCTTCTACTATATCTCCTCCTTCCTCCTCCTCAAAAGCAGAAATCAATAAAACTAATACCGACCTAACAAATCCAAACGAACTCTCTAATGTCAGTGTCCTTGCCTTCAAATCCTTGCATCAAAAGAACTTACTCTACTGACACAACTCTCGAATCACCCACTTTGTCGGTTACTTCTAACCCCCCAGACTTAAACCCTATAAATTCTCAATCTACCACAGCCTTTGCAGCTCCTAAAAAGAAATTAAAAACTGATGACAAAGAACTTGGTAAAATTACTCCCTCAGCTCAATCAACTATTGAACAATTAATTAGTGCTAATCCAGAAATATTTTCGTTGACAGCATTACAACTTATTGCCTTCCTAGAAAATTCCTTTGGTAGCAGTGATCCTCTTAATGAAGCTCATAACTTTACCACCAACATTAAGTCTCTTCTAGAAGATCTTACGCAAATATATCAAACTGTATCTGATAGATCGCTTAAAAATCGCATTACAAAAAAAGCTAAAAATCGCATCTAAAAAGCTAAAAAACACATTAAATCCCGCAGACGCTGACGAAAAGCCGATTGCCTTGCCAAAAAAGCTGCATCATCGATGGATACCATACTTAATGTACAAATCTGCAATGACCTAAAAGCCAGACTGAAGAAGCACAATCTATCCACCTGGCAAATTCACTGGAATAAAATTACTTCAGCGCTGCATGAAATTAAGCCCTCAGTGAACCTATTTACCTGCCCTAGTTTATCTCGGAAAAACATGGCAATCGTACGGAGACTGCGTATAGGACATACCCGTTTAACACATGGCTATTTGATGACATCATCTCCACTACCAAAATGTCAACACTGCAATACTACTCTCCGAATCAGACATATACTAATTGACTGTCCTTTTTATGCCAAAGAACGCCAACAGCTTGGTATCAGTCCTAACTTCAAAGATGTCCTCAACAGCACAGACCAAATCAACAAGGTTATCAAATTTCTCGAGAAGAATCAACTGTTAAACAAAATATAATTATTGTTAACCTTTTTTCTTTACTTATGTTAAAAAATGTTAACTATACTATTTGTAATTTATAATAATATATATTACCATGTAAACTGTAACTCGTGCTAATGACCATAGATGTCACATTCACGTTAATTTAAATAAAAAAAAATTATGAAACAGTACGCAATAGGTATTGGTTAAATTAATCAAGTTTTATAGGTATTTCAAAACAATATGGAGGAATGGAGGACATGTGCTAAGAAGTTAAATTTCCGTTACATTTATCATTTAACAGTGTTGCCAGTTTCAATCTTTAAGGCCGATGCCGCAGTGCAGGAAGTTTGCTAGGATGGTGGATGGTAGATACCCGCCTGGCGACCATCCAGCTACTTATACCACGAATAATACAACGACGGTAGCCGCAGTGGCCTCCCACTGCCATCTACCCACCCGGTGGTCCGCCAGGCGTCTATCCACCCATATCAGTCGTGTTTGATAATCCATCCGGGTAGCCTCGCTATGGATGTAAGCGTAATAAGTGCTGTGTATAAAAGAAGGGCAATTTGGGACCCAGCAGACCCACTAGGTGACGAATCATGGCTTAAAATATCTGTTTTATTTATTCTTTGCAGTTGCATTAAAAAAAAATCCAATATTCAAGTCAGGTGAATTTAAAAAACAATGTTTGCCTTTAAGTCGATTTTTATCCACTTTCTGAAAAGTTTAGTGAGTGAGTTTTACCTCTAATATGACGATATGCTAAAAAACAAACCAAATGTAACGTAACAAATAAAACAAACGATTCCTCAGCAGTCAGTTGGATACTGACTTCTGACTTCATTTCACTCTTTCACTGCGTCCAGGATGCAGCGACCCTCCACCATCCACCTTTAAAATCCACCCTCCAAGTCACCATCTAGCATCCTGCAGTGCGGCATCGGCTTAAGGCCGATGCCGCAGTGCAGGAAGTTTGCTAGGATGGTGGATGGTAGATACCCGCCTGGCGACCATCCAGCTACTTATACCACGAATAATACAACGACGGTAGCCGCAGTGGCCTCCCACTACCATCTACCCACCCGGCGGTCCGCCAGGCGTCTATCCACCCATATCAGTCGTGTTTGATAATCCATCCGGGTAGCCTCGCTATGGACGAAAGCGTAATAAGTGCTGTGTATAAAAAAGGGCAATTTGGGACCCAGCAGACCCACTATGTGACGAAACATGGCTTAAAATATCTGTTTTATCTATTCTTTGCATTTGCATTAAAAAAATCCAATATTCAAGTCAGGTGAATTTAAAAAGCAATTTTTGCCTTTAAGTCGATTTTTCTCCATTTTCTGAAAAGTTTAGTGAGTGAGTTTTACCTCTAATATGACGATATGCTAAAAAACAAACCAAATGTAACGTAACAAATGAAACAAACGATTCTTCAGCAGTCAGTTGGATACTGACTTCTGACTTGATTTCACTCTTTCGCTGTGTCCAGGATGCAGCGACCCTCCACCATCCACCTTTAAAATCCACCCTCCAAGCCACCATCTAGCCTCCTGCAGTGCGGCATTGGCTTATAAGTTCTAAAAATTCATAATTCCAAATAAAAATTCGAGAAATTTTATGAATTTTTATATGCTTGTATATTTCTAAAATATTGAATATTACAATTAAATTGAAACAGTAGACGCTACTATTTATTATAGAAATACACAACGAATAGACAGTTTAAGACAATTTAATTCATTTTTATTATTTTTTTTTTGAATTGTTTCATGTTGGTTTTCATAAGCCTCACCCGTGTGTTTGTGTAATTTTATTTTTCCCGTCCGTAGGGGGTTTATTTGTACTATTATAAATTTATATTATTATTTATGGTAGTGGAGCAAAGTATGCTAAATTTGCAGTCACTCGAGCGTTATGGGGACCTATTGGGTTGTGAACAGTAGGTCCTTGAACCAAAAAGAGTTAGGTAAAATTTTCCATTTTAGTCGGGACTTTCCATTTTTTAATTGAATTTTCCATTTCCAACAATCGTTTTTTCCGATTATAGCGCCATCTACCCATATTTCCAAAAAATATCTCGAATAAAAGTTGCTTATTTTTACGTAAAGAATCCAAATCTGCAATAAAATTTTTGGGGGTCCCATATAAGCTTTTAAGGTAACCTCCACCCCACCTCCGTGGGGGGTCGTGTTTGGTACCTTTCGATAGATTTTTCAAAAAAATTTTGAAAGTGTATTTTGCAGTTTTTCGATCTGATGTTCATTTTGCGAAATATCGCAGGGTTTGTACTTAAAATTTTAAATTTACCCCCCACCCCTCTCCGTGGGGGGGTCATGTTTAGTACCATTCGATAGATTTTTGAAAAATATTAAAGACATAAATTTTAGTTTTTCTATCTGACGTTCGTTTCGCGAAATATTGGCTTTTTTGTGAATCTTTTTGACTCACCCATTTCCTTACGCCTCGCTCAAATCGTCAGATTTTTAAAATATGTATATGTTACAGTTCAAGTTGATTCTCAGTTAGAGTTGACTCCAACTAGTTGGAGTCAACTCCAACTGAAACGAGCAGTAAAAGTTGATTTTAAAAATTTAAATCAACTTTTACTAGTTGGAGTTGACTCTTCCTGGATCGATTCAGTAAATGTTGATTATACGAGAATCTCAAGTGCATTTTTGATGAGTGTGCGTTTCTTTGTTTTGATCGTTTCAACTACTTATTAGTATAGTCAGTAACGTCGCCCTCGTTAGGTAAATTATTCTGATTCGATTTTTTGCACAAACTTACTCAAAGAAATACATCCGTATAACAATCCCTATAACAAATACACAGGGTGTCACGCGGTACCGCGGTCAAAAAATTGGTTAACCAATTTCAGTAAAGTCAGTCAGTAAAGTGACTCTTTATCGAACGAGTCTGATATTACGAGCAGAGGAACAGACGCGTTCGATAAAGAATATTGAGGTGGTGCGTACAAAATTGTATCGTTAATCATAAAAAACATTAACACTTACAACTTTGAGGAAATTTTTTAAATTTTAGACGAAATAAAAAATTCGTATGACAGTAATGACAGATGACTTTTGCATGATGGCCGTTTTTGATGTTTAATCGATAGTTATCAATATTGTACACCTACCTAATTACTAAATCTGTAAAGTTTTGATTTATTTTGTATGAATATAATTGCGAAACACTACAGAATTTTACTTTTTTGACATAAATTTTATTAATAATAAGATAAATTTTGTAAAATATTTTTAATAAATAAAGTAAATAAATTTTAATTTCACTCAAATAAATAATCGATTGCTGCCATTGACCACTTACATTCAATCTCGGTTAATTTGATTAATTATCGCCGCAGGTAAAGTAACATTCTTCTTTCAATACAACAAAGTGTTACTTTACTGCCGAAAATGATGGCAAATGAGTACAATAATGAATGATTTTAGTGAAGTTTGGCTATAAACAATGATTTTAAACAAATTCGCAAAAATACATAGTCTTTTCACTTCGTACAATTTTTTTTAGATCCGTTGGGCCTTTTTTCTCTCTAAAATTGACTGTTGTCGAGTTATTAGCGACTTAAAATTTGAAAAACGCCATAATAACCATTTTCAAGGTTTAATAACTCGGTTAAAGATAATTATTGTGAAAGTCGAGCGAGCGGCCGTGGAGTAACGGCATAATCGCTGGCCTCATACGCCCGTGAACGTGGGTTCGAGCCCTGCTAAAGACAAACCATTTTTATTTTCAATAATAACACGAGCCGTCTCACCGTGCCTCGGAGAGCACGTTAAACAGTCGGTCCCCCTGGGCTAGTGTACATCGACACTAGTTACTTGAAACAGTGTTAAAGATGTCCGAAAGGCAAAAATGCCATACGATATTATATATTATGAAAGTCAGAAACTACAAAAAATCTAAGATTAAAGCTACCTCTAAAAGATCCTGAAGAAATTTTTGTCATTATTTCATTAATAAGATATTATTTTTAATCATCAACAATGAGCGCTAACCGTGTATTGAGGCGGCCGTCAATGTGAGTGTGAGTGAGATTCACCATTGGATGGCTGGAATGGTGCATCTCTTTAGCACTCACCATAGTCACCATTGACGGCCGCCTAATACGCACTTAGCGCTCATTGTTAATAATTAAAGATAAAGCTTAGTAATAAAATAATGACAAAAATTTCTGCTGGATCTTGTAGAGGGGCTATAAACTTTGATTTGGTCACTTTCTGACTTTCATAATAATGGATTTTAACCGAGTGATTAAGCCTTGAAAATGTCTATTTTCGCATTTTTCAAATTTTAAATCGCGTATAACTCGACAACAATCAATTTTAGAGAAAAATCACAAAATACCTTTTTTGCTCAGAATAACCCAAATGATCTAAAAAAAAATTGATCGAAGTGAAAAAATTATTTTTGTGAATTTGTCTAAAAAAAATTGTTTAAAAAACAATTTATCGATCAAGGTACTGCCTGGCACCCAGTAGATTTGTTATAAGGACCTCTTTTTGAGTAAGTTTGTGCAAAAAATTCGAATGGGAGTAATTTACCTAACGGGGGCGACGATACAGCCCAGACTAATTTGAACATATTCAGTAACATTTAATTTCTAGAATCGGCTGTTTGTGTGAATCAGAATCAACTTTTACTAAATGGCATTGGGAAGAGTATACTTTTCCTAGTTGGAGTCTACTTTTACTAGTAAATGTTGAATATAAATCTTCATTTTATATTTATAATCAACTTTTACTGAAACCAGCCGTTAGAGTTGACTCCAACTAGTTGGAGTCAACTCCAACTGGATAATCAACTTGAACTGTAACATATACACTCTTTTGCATGTATGTACTTAACTTACCTTATCTTAATCTGACAATTTCGAGTGTTTTTAAGGATAGATTTTTTTCGGGCCCCCTTCACGAACTCCCCTGTGTTAAGAGCCAATATATTATGGTAGAGTTACATCTGCAGAGTACCAGGTTTTTTCCCATATTATGATAATCTGACGCGATCGAGTAACTGCAAAAATCACCGCTTGGGCTCTACTACCATTATACTACATAATCTAATCTAATCTATGGTCAATAATTTGATCTATTGAGTGTCTGAGAAAGAGAATGGATTATACCACAAAATTTTTGAAGTTATACTTCTTTAGGCGCGATTGAGAGTAAAATTTCATAATACTGCGCGCATGCGCACACAGACAGTATGGCGTTTAGTTGCTAAATCTTTCTAGATATGTATAAATATATCAGTGCAAGAAAAGGTGTAAAAAGAATATATTAGTGTTTTTAGTAAATATATTGATTATAATTTTTGTGTCTTTGGATTTGTCTTCCTCAGGAGTAAGATGAGTATTATTAAAACATTTTATTGTATATTTATTCACCTTGTCTGTTTGTTACCGTGAATTGTCATTAGGTACGTCCGAACCGATACAGACACAATCTCCGTAGCGTATTTGGTATAGCATTCGGCCAGAGATCGAAAGGTCTTGAGTTCGAATCCAGTCCAATCCTATTGGGACCGTGCAAGTTCGGCAAAGCGACCCCTATTTCTACGCTCTGTACTTTTATTCGCACTTTTAATTATATTGGCCAATTATATTAGTCCTGGTCACTGGATAATTGTCAAGGCCATAGTCCAAAAAAATAATAAGAAGAAAAAATAAGATTCAGGTTATGTTATGAAAACGTAAACAATTGTAAGTAGTAAATAAAATTAGTTAATAAAATGCAGTACCGCAAGCAAAATAGTCCTGTCGCCAGGGGGGGTACAACGGCCTCGTTAATTCAGATGGACTTACCCAAATTTTTTTTATGTATTTTGACCCGTAGAACACGAATTTTTTGGGTAACAGTTGATCCGGATGTCGATAAGATTGTTATAGACTTGAGGAATCAAATAACAGCGATTTTTGGCAAAACAAAACAATATTTTGTATTTTTTGGGTCATTTTAAGCAAAAAATATTTCTACAAGTTTTTTAGTAGGATGCACAGTTTTCGAGATAAACGCGGTTGAACTTTCAAAAAATCGAAAAACTGCAATTTTTAAACCCGAATAACTTTTGATTAAAAAATAAAATAGCAATTCTGCTTAGCGCCTTTGAAAGTTCAAGTCAAATTATGTCGGTTTTGATTATTTGCATTGCTAAAAATTTATTGTGTTATTGCTAAACAAAGCTACAAACAACTAGTGCGTGAGTGATGTTTCTATGATTTCTCATTTAAAATCGAACGAGTAGGTAGAATAGGTACTAGTGCAATCAAGACTATTTCTACGTTACATGCGTTAAAACGCATGTAAAAGCACGGGAAACCCTACGTGTTTATAGCTTTGTTAAACAATAAAAAAATAAATTTTTACCAATGCAAATAATCAAAACCGATATAATTTGACTTAAACTTTCAAATGCGGTAAGCAGACTTGCTATTTTATTTTTTAATCAAAAGTTATTCGGGTTCAAAAATTGCAATTTTTCGATTTTTTTAAAGTTCAACCGCGTTTATCTCGAAAACTGTGCATCCTACGAAAAAACTTGTAGAAATATTTTTTACTTAAAATGGCCCAAAAAATACAAAATATTGTTTTGTTTTGCCAAAAATCGCTGTTATTTGATTCCTCAAGTTCTTGGTCTATAACAATCTTATCGACATCCGGATCAACTGTTACCCAAAAAATTCGTGTTCTACGGGTCAAAATACATAAAAAAAACTTGAGTAAGTCCATCTGAATTAACGAGGCCGTTGTACCCCCCTGGCGACAGGACTAAAATACAATTAATTAAATTTACCTTTATATAATAATTGCATATTATATCAATATTGTGGAGTAATATATAATTTTTCTGCTTCAATGACAGAAGGTATAATATATACGTCAATTTGACAATTTCAATTGACAATATGAATTATTTAAGATACAGTGGAACCTCGATTATCCGTCAGGGCACCGGACCAAGGGTATGACGGATAATCGAAAAGACGGTTAACAGAACATTAACAAAACTTAATTGATCAAACGACTAAGTGACACAATCAATATTCGAATTTGAACCAAATTTAATTATGGTGACACACAGATGTTGACTGTAATAATTATTGTGCTGTGCATTTTTATTTTCGGGTTGCGATTCTAAAAATAGAACTCTAAAAGCATGGTATCATTTATCACCTATTTAAATTGAAATTTAATCCAGAGTCCTGAATAAGAACAAAAATTATTTACATAAAAAAATGCGGTGGTGGGGCATAACTGCACGTGTACATTTCAACGAATTTCGTTTGGCTTATCGCAATGCTCAAACAAAATTAATTGATGACTAAATTTTTACTTATGTAGTCAATATAACTTATGTAGGTATGGACCCTGACGGTTAACAGAGGTGATGGTTAATAGAGAGACGGATAATCGAGGTTCCACTGTAGTTGCAATATTTCTCCGCGACTTGCGCACGGTCGTATCTCGTTTCCCTTCCAAGTACTTGCACACCGCGAATATTTTTTTTATTTTTTTGAAAGCGGTAAGCACAAAATTAGTTTGGTGTTTAAAAAAAATTAAAATAAACTGTTTAAAGTATATTTATTTTTTAAAAATCATATAATAGAGTATGTATAACTTCTTACGTGCGTACAAAGTACACACACATTCTTTTTTTGGGTAATTAAAGATGTTATCTTTCTCAACAAACAGCTGACTCTCGATTGTCGGATTTTCAATTGCATTTTTGACAAACAATGGGATATGAGACACTTACAAGAAATGTATATTTTAGTTCCTTGATGGCAGCACTTTGCAGAACGACAAAAAACCAAAATCTCAAGTTTTGTGGCATAGCTCCTTCTATTACTCAGGCACTCTATTGTAAATTATTAGTATATTATTCAACGAGCATATGTAATGACGGCTAATACTCACGATGATGAAGTTTGCGACACGAGTCGTAGGCGAGTGTCGTAATTCATCAGAGTGAGTAATAGCCATTACATGCGAGTAGAATACTATACTTTTTCTACGACCTTTTTTTTATTTTAATTAGTAAAAAATATACTGGGATAAACTACTCGATATTTAAATTATAATAATTTACAAAAATTCCTAAATGCTGTTTACCCCTAATACGTGGCGGTATTGTAAAATTCTAAATTCTGTTTCTAAATTCTTATGTATTGTAAAAATACAACAAGAAATAGTCAGTCCAAGTTCTAGTCGTTTCAGAAAAATTATAAGCATAAATTTGTACCTACCGTCAATGAATCTAATAAATAGCAATTGGCTATTATCGGTGGACGTATTTCATTAAAGTTATAATGTATATATTTACATTTACCTATATAATATAGTAATATAACTATAAATACAATATGTTATCACATATTTAACACAATATGGTTTAAAAAATAAACACAATATTAGTTAATTCCAATTAACACAAACAAAATGCGCTAATGTCACTGTCACTAAAATAAATTAATGATAAACGTCAAAAATTTGAGTAAACAACGATATATTCTTGTTCTCATGATCATTTTTCAGTGCGTCACAGTTTTTAGATTTCTCTCTAATGCATTAAGTTAGATGAGATGGAAAAAGCGGTAGCTCCGTGATTAAACACAAAAATAATGCAGCATTACAATGGTTATATACATAAGATGTCTATTCCTAACCTACGTTTGATTCGTTGATATTTAGAATGCGCGTTTTTTCTAGCCAATCAAATACTCGTATTACGAACATTTGACGAAAACTTCGTCCATTTTGGCCATTTTTTAGAAGTGTCAAAGAGTCAAGTGACGGTTATTATTCAGGTCAGTATTTTGTGTACCTGTCATTTTGAAATTCGAATTCGACTTCCCTTGTGTTTCACAACGTTTTTGTGCATTATTTTGTGTTTTGGTTTAGAATTTAGTTCGTTAAAAGTTAGTCATTGGCGTGAGGAGACTAGAGACATTCGAGATGTACCGAAGAGTGCTAAAAATCTCATGAGTAGATAGAATAGCCAACGTGGAGGTAATGAGACTTACGCATAGGGAACGAGAAGAACTAACAAATAAGAAGAAAACTGAGATATATGGGATATGTGATGAGAGATGTATATCTAATACTCCAGGTCATTATGCAAAAAAAAAGGTCCATAGTAAGGAGACGTAACTCATGGCTGAAGAACCTTAGGAACTGATTTGGATGTAATAACAATGAATTATTTAGAGCCGCGGTTTCAGAAATAAAGATCTCTCTGATGATTGCCAACTTTTGAAGCGGAGACAGCACCTAGAGAAGAAGATAATAACACAGTTTATGGATAGTTTTGTGTCATTTTTTAATGTTTCCATATTTATAAATTTAATTAACAATATTGTTTACTTTTTAATTTTATTCCCCTTTATAAAAAATACCTACATGTTAACATATTGTGTAAAAATCAAATCTACTAAATTACTAATTAGTTTAATTCCACAAGCTTTTCACCTATGGCCAAGTACGATTCTGGCATCTGTCAGATTCGTCAATAATTACATGAAATAAGTCTCGACACACCCAATACAGTATGTGACGTCATAATTAATGACGCACTGAAAAATGATCATGAGAACAAGAATAAACGTAAAAAATATACTGACATTGTTACAGTTAAAATTCCTTTAAAAATTTTTCGAAGATAATTATTGATATAAATACAATAATTATTGTATTAAATAAACAAGTTTAAGTAATTTTATTTGCAGTTTATATACGATTAATATTAAAAGTGGCATGCGCCACTTGCATCTAACTTCAGCCCGTGAGTAATGACCCGGGAGTAACTTCAGCCCGTGAGTAATGAAATATTACTCACGGGTAAAGTAATGGGTGCTATTATCTATGGAAAAATGGGGAATAATGAGCATATTATTAAACGGTCGTAGAAAAAATTATTTTTGGAACAACACTGCTACATTACTCTATTTTTTTCAGGTCTATCTGTTTGCATTGGCAATAATTAAACGAAAAGGGTTTCTGTGGATGTATCTATTACTACTAAAATTTTGAAACAACATTCCTACAGCACTCTATTTTTTGCAGGTCCATCTTTTTACATTGACAATATTTAAACGACAGAGTTTGATGTGGATGAGCCTATTTTTACTAGGTACTAAAACTATAAAGTATAAAGTCAACATAACTGCTTATGTTTTAACACACAGACGATATATTATAATAGTGTTGAGAAAAATATTGGCTCTGGAAATCAATATAATTGCCCAATCACAACAAGGTAAGTTATTAACAAAAAAACATTTTTAATTATTAGGCGTATATTTATATTTTGAATTTGAACTGCCTTATCCTATTTTTCTGTTTCGTTGTCTCTACCTCACTGTATTATTTATTAAACTGACCTAAAACAGCAGGCTGCGATAATATTCAACAAAGGATCAATAGCAATAATCACGAAGATCATCATCATCAGCCTGTGTTAAGTTCACTGTAGGACGCAACAGTAGCGTACTGATAGATCAGCGGGCCCTGGTTCCAGTTGGCTGCGGGCCCCCGCCCAATAAAAACACACATTGTATATTAAAAGTTTTTAATAAACATTAAAAATATAAATCATATATTTATAAAAACTCTAGCTAATTTAGAACAGTAAATTAATATTAATTCTATCGTTTTTCATACTGACATAATCACTTTACTCCAGCCGTTTTTATAAATAATGAAAATCAAAAATTTTCTGCATATAAATCTCCAGTCATAATTAAAAACCTTAATATAGAAAAACTAAAACAGCTTTTAAAAAATGAATATTAGAATGCAAATTACATCATCAAAATATATTCTCAAATTGCATATATTTATATTGCATATACAGTGAGCACGTAAAGGTTGGAATAAATTCATTTTCTCGAGAATGGACGACTTTGAAAAAAAATCCCGAAACAGGTCAAATTTTGTTTTTAAATTACGACTTTTTGGCATATATATCATACTAGTGACATCACCCATCTTGGCGTGATGACCTCATCAATGATTTTTTTAAATAAGAATAAGGGTCGTGTGATAGCCCATTTTAAAGGTAATTTAATTATCTATTCAGTAATATAAACATTAACATAATTATTTATACAGGGCGTCTAAAAAAATATTTTTAATTAAATTTATTGACAGAAAAAAGAATGTATTTTATTTATTTAATTCAAAATACATTTTAGTGCTCTCAAAAAACAAGAAAAAAAATGTTTATTTGAAAAATAATCATTGCTTTTCGCTTAAATTAAATTTCAAACTGTCAAGAGGCAAGTGGATGGCTGCTTTAATATTGAATTTAAGTAAAAGACAATATTTATTTATCAAATAAACATTTTTCCTGTTTTCTAATAGCAGTAAAATGTATTTTGAATTACATAAATTACACACATTCTTCTTTTTGTCAATAAAGTAAATTCAAAAAAAAAATTTTGGACACCCTGTATAAATAATTATATTATTGCTTATATTACTGAATAGAGAATTGAATTACTTTTCAAATGACCTATCACTCAACCCCTATTCTTATTTAAAAAAATCATCGATGATGTCATCACGCCCAGACGGGTGACGTCACTAGTATGACATATATGCCAAAAAGTCGTAATTTAAAAATAAAAATCGACCTGTTTTGTGATTTTTTTCCAAAGTCGTCCATTCTCGAGAAAATGAATTTATTCCAACCTTTACGTGCTCACTGTATTTATAAGTTTAATCAAACGACGAGATTTTCTTAAAAACATTAATAAAGCAACTTTCGCCAAGACTTAAATGGATAGGCGCAAATTTAGGCTCCAATGCATTTTGAAGGCATTCATTTTTTTTTCGAATCCTGAGAAAACTAATAAGTATTTTTAAAAAATGTAAACGCATAATGAAAGATTACGTTATTACCAAGGGCGGAAAGCCCTCAAAACTTCTATAATGTTTATTTTAATAAGTTACAGGGGTGAAAAAAAAATTTAGTGTGATTTTTAATTTCAAATATCTCATTCAAAATAAAATTTTTATTTAATCTAAGGGACTTTCGGTACTCGGTAATAGTATAGTCTTTCATTCTGCGTTTAAATTTTTCAAAAATATTTATTAGTTTTTTCAGGATTAAAAAAAAATGGACACCATGTCTGTGGTGATACTTTTCAAATCAAACATTCGCTATCTTTGTCATACAACGCACTCAGTTGAACAGAATGTGGTGACAAGATAGTGACAAAAAAGGTTACTAAATATTTGACACTGATCCGGCTTTAGGAATATTTTGAGTTGTTTATTAAAGTGTATTTTTGATACATCATTGATTTAAGACGTGAAATTAATAAAAAGGTTTTTATTGTTTATTATTTATGGAAGATCTAAGCAGAGAGTAGGTACACCAGGATATATTTTGTGATCCAAGTATTTATTTTGTCAAAGATGTTAAAATTTATCTAAGCGTTCCATAGTAACAATTTACACATTACTAGTGACCTCGGTCTGTTGGACCGATCGATAGAGACATATCGCTTTATATATTCTTATGAACATATATTTTTCAAATAATTATACTTAATAAAGGGCTTAGATGTAATAGTTTACAAAAATTTTTAATAAAAAAGAATGTGTGTGTACTTTGTACGCACGTAAGAAGTTATACTTCTATTATATAATTTCAACGAAACAAATAATTATCTTAACAGGTTAGTTGTATTTTATTTAAATATTAAACTAACTTTCTCGCCTAACACTTTCAAAATTTTTTTATTAAAACAACCAAAAATTAAAAAAAAGATATGAATCATCCGGGATTGGAACCCGGGACCACTCGATCTCTGGTCCTATGCTGTACTAACCAAACTATCGAGCCCCTTGTAAGTGACGTCTCGGATATAATTACACAACACGGTGACAAATAGATCAAGTGAAGTATAAAAATGTTATACCTACATATTTTATTATCATACTCCCAAGGAAGACAAATCCAAAGACACAAAAATTATAATAAATAATACATTTACTAAAAACACTAATATATTATTTTAATGAATTATTTGCGCTGATATATACATACCTATCTTGAAAGATTAGCAACGAACTACATACTGTCTGTGTGCGCATGTGCCAGGGAATTAGAAAATTTCACTCTCGATCGTAAAGAAGTATAACTTCAAAAAACTCAAAAAAGTAATAGAACAAGTAATTGCTTAACGCGTCATAGGTTTTTGTGTAGTTCCATCGATCTGGTCATCGTCATGCATGGAAGATACTAGAAGAACGTTTTTCTTCGGTTTTGGAACACGTGATGCTAAAGTACAAGTTTTCCTAAATGCTAACATACTTGGTTGACTTAGTCTACTTTGATCTTCAGTAAACTGGGTAGGTAGAGGATTTCGGTAACGTGCGATTTGAGACCCCGACACTTGGGTACTAACACTAAAGAACTTAGTATAAAACTGGGCCGTCACGAGGAAGCAAAGGACTTTATTTGGTACATGTAATGATGTAATTATATGAACGAAGCGCTTTGTTGAAATTTGGCACAATAAAATATGATTCACCTCATAATCGGAATGGTGGATCGCACATCACCGCTGGAGGGTTAAAGAATGTAGGGTAAGGAAAGGTATATTGGTGATACAAGTAATTTGGTGATAATTTTTAATCAGATTACCACACAGTTCCCTATGCAAGCACATTCATGACACAGCGCAAGCACAAAAAGGGAAAACATACTTCTAAGCAATATAGCACTTGATAGCACTTTCTTAGAATATTCTTAAAAATATATATTCTTCCCATACAAAGATGTGCGGTAGTACGTTCTAAGTATATAAATAGAAGGTTTATAGCACTTCCTTGGAATTTTCTAAAAAGTACCTTCTTGGTATATACTGAAAAGAAGTGCGGTAGTAGATCCCAAGTATATACATAGAACGTTTAAGTACTGTAATATAGTATATACTCAGTACAGTGCCGGTTTATCCACTGGGCGCTTGAAGCAGAGGGGCCCGAAGATGCCTGTTCCTTTTAATTATAAAAAAATAAAGTCGCTAAATAATTTACATATTCTCCGAAAAAATCTCATACGCAGATACTCCAATACACTGCAAACGCCTTTGTTCTATTGTTAGATCCCCGTATCAGTGCTTGTGGCGGGGCCTTTTTCCAAAAACTACAGAAAGTTGTCAGATTTCGCCATGTCATTGATTACAAACTACCCAGGTAGTGAGTAAAAACTGCGTAGATTATTAATCATGGCCATGTCTCGAATTGTATCCAAAATAATCGCACAAACGGAGTTTTTTTAGTTTCTAATAATTTCATTTTGAATTGTGGGGCTTAAATAATAATTTATCTCACTTTTCGGCTTTAAAATAAGTTGTTTTAAAATAGGAACAAAATTCTTTTAAAATAGTTAAACGAAAGACAAAAATAGATATACATAAATCTAATTTATAGATAAAGAATAGATTATTCTCGAATATGCCAATATGTACTCAAACAATAGGTACATACTCTTTCAAACATTCAAAAGTGAAGCGATTACAAAAATTGCAAATTGGCATTATACAGTGGCCTCTAAGGCTAGCACTCCACTTACGATGAAATTTTCGCTGTCGCAGAAAATCTAGAGTCTAGAAAATTAGTTGCTGTTTTCAGAATCGCGAATTGAATGCTACAAGGATGTAAAATCAGCTTTTAGATGTTTTTTTTAATCTAGAGATAAAGAAGAAGTCAAGACGTCAATTAATACTTTATGCGAGAAACATAAAAACGATGTTGATGAAACCAAATAGAAATTGCATTTTGTAACGTTATGCGGGAGGTAAGGGATCGGACTTAACAACAATACATCAATCGATCCAAAAGTCAACCTCACCTGCACGAGTGGTAGTCTAAAATTACCTGGTGCCTCCTGCTACATAACAGACGAGGCTCTGGCGACCGAGTATGAGCGGGATAACCATACAACAGTTACAGGGAGTCAAGGAAATGTGATCCCTACAACTCACCAACCCGCCTGGCCAGCGTGGTGTTTTATGGCTATTTTCCCCAAACTAGCAATGTCGAACTTACAACAAAGCGGAAATGGACCCCAGGTGGGTAGGAGAAATCCGGAGTCCCACATCGGGAAACCGATCAGCCTCATGGATTCTGGGGGAGGCAAAAGCTCGACAAGAACGAATAAGAGAAAACGGAAAAAGAAGGAATGCAACAGAATACATATAGCCACATATAATATCAGATCCATGGCTCAAGATGAAAAGTTGTACGAACTCGAAGAGGAATTAACTAAAATCAAATGGGACATTGTAGGATTGTCAGAGGTCAAAAGAAGAGGAGAAATTTGTATAGACCTAGAATCAGGAAATCGCCTCTATTACAAAGGAAAGGAGGACGAAACATATGGAGGAATATAATTTCTGATCAAAGAGAAAATTAAACAAAACGTAATCGAGTATAAGAGCATATCAGATAGAGTAGGATATATCATACTAGAAATTAACAGGAAGACAAGAATGAAACTAATACAAGTATATGCTCCAACAACAACACATGATGAGGAAGAAATTGATAACTTTTATCATGACATCACCACAGCAATGGAAAACAAAAATATAAAAACAACAATCGTTATGGGAGATTTTAATGCAAAAATCGGAAAGAAAATGGAAGACTCAGAAAACAAAATAGGAAACTACGAACTTGGATCAAGGAATATTAGGGGCGAAAGACTACTAGAATATTTGGAACAACAAAACCTTCATGCAATAAATACATACTTTAATAAGAAGCCAAACCGAAAATGGACATGGGTCTCCCCAAATGGGGTGACAAAAAATGAAATAGACTACTTCCTCTGCCAAAATAAACAAATCTTCGAAGACGTAACTGCACTTAATAAATTCTCAACTGGCAGCGACCACCGCATACTACGAGCCAAAAATAAGCAAACTAGCGACGCAGAAATCTAGAAGAAAACCAACGGCTATTGACCATAGCAGAATAAGACAAAACGCAGAAGAATATAGACAGACTTTAAGGGAAAACTATAATCAACAAGTAGCAAAGGAAGAGTCAGAAATTAATAAGATCAATGAAGAAATGAAAGAAAAACTCTTGGAAGCGGGAATGAAAACTGCCAAAAAACTAACAACAAAAGAAAATAGATTAAGTAGCGGGACAGTTAAATTAATGGAAAGTAGACGAAAACTAATAAGCGAAAACAAAAGAAACACAGTAGAATACGTAGAACTAAACAAACTTATTAGAAGAAAAACCAGAGAGGATCTAAGAAAACACACTGAAAATAAAATCGAGAAAGTAATTGAGAGAAATAAGGGCCTAAAATGCTTACGACCAAATTTAGGGAAACCACTACTCATTTCAATAAAGGATGAAACAGGACGGGAAGAGAGGAGAAAAGATAAGATATCAGAAGAAGTAGAAAGGTTTTATAAAGAACTATACACCTCAAAGAAAGACGCAAACTTCAACACTCAGGAATATATCAAGAAAACAATCACGAATGTAAACTCAGAAACACTACCAAAAATAGAAAATTATGAAATAGAAGCAGCACTATCACAATTAAAGAACAACAAAGCATCAGGACCAGATGGAATCCTTGCTGAAATGTTGAAAGAAGGGAAATAAGAAATCTTACAAACATTAAGAAATCTATTTAATCAGTGTCTACATAAAGGAGAAATACCCGACGAATGGAACGAAAGTCTTACAATCCTGCTATTTAAGAAAGGCGACAGAAAGGACATAAAAAATTACAGACCCATCTCACTGCTGTCGCAAACGTATAAACTATTCATGAGGATTATCAACGACAGACTAACACACAAATTGGACTCGTATCAACCCGTAGAGCAGGCAGGATTCCGAAAGGGATATAGCACCACTGACCATCTTCTAACAATTAGGACACTAATAGAAAAAGCTAACGAATACCATATAGATCTGCACTTAGCGTTCGTTGACTACGAAAAAGCATTTGACAGCGTGGAAATGTGGGCAATAGAAAAAGCAATAAACAACTGTCGAATAGATTCCAGATACAGAATGCTAATACATAATATATATATAAGAAAGCAACAATGACAGTACAATTGGAAGAAACCACAAAACCCATACCAATTAACAGAGGAGTGCGACAGGGAGATGTTATTTCTCCTAAACTATTTACATTAGCACTGGAAGATGTTTTCAAAACAATGGAATGGACAAACATGGGAATAAACATAAATGGAAAGAAACTAAACCACCTAAGATATGCAGACGATGTAGTAGTCATAGCATCAAGTTTTGAAGAACTACAAACCATGCTAACGGAACTAGCAAATGAATCCGAACAAATAGGTCTGAAAATAAATTTTGCCAAAACAAATCCATGACAAACACACAAGACAATAGAAACGTAATACTAAACGACACCACAATAGAAGCGGTTAATGATTATATATATTTGGGACAGATTATAAAAATAAATAAGGAAAACCAAATAGCGGAGGTAAAAAGAAGGGTCAGATTAGCCTGGGCAGGATTTGGAAAATTAAAATGGGTCCTAAAGAATAAAAAAATACAACAATACTTAAAAACAAGAGTGTTTGACCAGTGCATACTCCCAATTCTCACATACGCATGCCAAACATGGACCTTGACCAAGGCAAATATGGATAAAATAATAAAGACACAAAGAGCCATGGAGAGAGCAATGTTAGGAGTAAAATTGACAGACAAAAAGCAAAACAACTCGGTCAGAAATAGAACAAAAGTCAAAGACGCAGGTCAACATATAACCAGGCTAAAATGGAGCTTCGCAGGTCATAACGCTAGACAAACGGACAATAGGTGGAATAGCACGATACAACAATGGAGACCATGGACAGGAAAGAGAGCAAGAGGACGACCCCAGATGAGATGGGGAGACGACATTAAAAAGATAGGAGGAACGCACTGGAAACAGAAAGCACTAAACAGAAGCGAATGGAGGAAACTGGGGGAAGCCTATGTTCAGAATTGGACGAATTAAAGGGCAAAAGGAGAAGAAGAAGAAGAACGTTATGCCAAAATTTGAATAAACATCATACAATTTATTAAAAATTTAATTCTTTCAGGATGTAAAAGCAACTTTTCCCAATATTTTAACTTTACTGCAAACTTATTTGACGATACCAATTTCTAATGCGTCAGGCAAGCGGTCTTTTTCGGCTTTAAAAAGAATAAAAACATATTTAAGGTCAAATTTGGGCCAAGAAAACCTAGACGCATTATAACTATTGTATATAGAGAATGAAGAACTGGAGAAACTGAATTGTAATAATATTATATGGCAGTTTGCGAATGCCAAGTCAAGAAAAAAAGTGATCTAAATTTGTCTTTATGTATTTTTTAGAATATGTTTTTTGCTTGTCATGTGTTGTTTTGTGGAAGTTCCTGTTTTTTATTTATGTTTTTAAATGTATTTTTTGGATTATTTTCTACGTTTGCTATTCTTCTTGCTTTATAGTTAATGCATGAGCTCTCTTGTTAAAAAAACTGACAACGAATAGCATTGAAGGGGGCCCCTAAACCTCCAGCGCCCAGGGCCCGAAGTTAGGTTAAACCGGCACCGACTCAGTATCTGCTCTGCACATTCGCATCGGCAATTACGCATATTCGTATATATTACGATAATTACGTATGTATTACGCAGTATATACTTTTTCTGAAAAGTATGTTCTATGAATCTACTAAGAAAATGAAATTGTTATGTGGGAAGTAGGTCGCTCTTAATTGTTTGATGGCGCTCAAAAAGTTTGTTGTCATCTCATTATTCTACAGTTTGACCGAGTGACGCAAGCACTCCAATACATAGCGGCGAACGCATAAACTAATATTTAGTGGCATTCCCAATAGAGTGCAGCGCATTGGTGAATCAAAATGGATGACGGTCCACTTCGGGGCCCGTGTCCGAAGTTAGGTACTTTCCTCTAGAATGCACAAATTAATAAATCATCTACCAGTAATTCTAAAAAAGCGGATATGTTATCTTGGTTGACAGTAAAATATACCATTAAGAGAAGGTTCTTCTTTACATGACCCCTATCATGAATAAGCTGTAATTCGATCCCTTTAGATAACATAGGTTAACTCATTTTTGTTTTTGGACAGATTGTGTTAATATTCTTTATGGCTGATGAAAGATTGCTTGCATGTTGCTGGCTAATGTGATTTACGTATTTTCAGTTTCAGTTCAGTAGGCATTTTAGTTTCAGTTTTCAGTTCATTCAATGATAAACTTTTAAGGGTAATACATGTAGTATTTTTGAGACGGAACTTATATTTTGTTTTGGAAAAAAAATAAGGAGCAAGTCTTTAATTACATTAATAATTACAACAAGACATTAATAATAAAAATATTTTATATCTTTATAATGAGAATAACAGAAATTATTTTGAAATAAACGATATTTCTCCTAAGTAGTCCTACTTATAGTAGCCTTATTGCTGACTCAGATTTTGAAAAATAGGTAAAATCAAACAACATCAGTGCCTGGAAAATTTTAATATTTACACCTTTTCCTTTTTGATAAACAAAAAAAATTCTCACTATTATAAGCTTTATTTTAACTGGTAAAATTCTAAATACACCAAAATCGATATTAAATACAGGACCGTAGGTTATTCATTCTTGAAATCAATGAAACCAATAAAAGTCTAACATTTAAGTTGGATAACGAGTATATTCGCAAATTTCCTTTTAATGTAAAATCATTTTATGATGCGATTAACTAAACGAAGTTGAAGTGTAACACGGCAAGTAGTAGATATGAACTATGATTATACATATTATAAATGAATTTAATCAGTAATAACTGCAACATATAATTCGATTACCTTGTGGTACACTTCAACTGCACAAAAGTAGAATGAGTTATTGCCGGTTGGTTTCTTTGTTTCATGTGTGCCAGGAGCATGAAAGGTTTTAAGAAATTTTGTATTCATTAATTTAGAATTAAGTAGCATTTTATGTCTCTAACTGTTAACATCTCAATAAATATGTGCATTTCCTTCAGTAGTTTCGTTACTAAATTCTCCAAAGAACACACCTCATTTTATAAAGAATATAAGTGACTTGCGTACTCGCCGAAAAAAATATACATTCAATTACCTATAACTCACTTTCAGTTAACATTAAAAGGTTTTCATAGTAAGAGGATTATTTGATTTTTTATTAACTTTAATTTTGGTAATAATAACTTTTTTACAAAAACTTATAGTTTTTGAGTTATTTATGAAAAGCGGTTAAAAACATGCATTTTTCTCACGAAAAATTATAATCTTTGATATTTAATAACTCACAAAGTTTTGTTTTATTTTGTACATTTTTCACGGTTTTTGCTCTAAATTTTAAAGAACCGCTTGGATTTTGGATTGACATGAAATTTGGCATACGCATAGCTTACATGTCAAAGAAAAAAACTGATATTGTGCCGATGTGTGCTTTTGTTCTGGGAGTGACTTTCACCCCCTCTGGAGGGTGAAAAAGTATATGTCCAAAATAAGTCCGGAAATGGATAAACTGACTAATTTTAAGTAACTCTTGTTCCATTGAGCTTTTTCGCCAAGTCAATACTTTTAGAGGTATTTGCGAGTGAATATGTTCCTTTTTCAACAAAATTACTACATTTTTAGACGGTTTTTCGCAAATAACTGAAAAAGTAAGTATTTTGTCGAAAAAAACGTTCTTAAAAAAATATAGCCTGTAAAAAAGTAAAAAAATGGTGTACGCGTTAGGTCTCTAGACCTCGTAGAACCAGAGTTATAGCCAATGAAAAATAGATTCATATTCACCAAATTTCAAATAGAATATTTCGAAGTGAAATATCCAAAAAATTAAGCACTTTTTGGGAAAAAACCCATTATAACTTTTTTAAAAGGTTTAAAAAAAGCTTTATTTCTGATTTTATAAAAAGTTTCTAGCATTAAATTTAAACAAGTTACGCTCAAAATAAAGTTGGTCCCTTTTGTTTTGTCAAAAAAAATCGGGAAGACAACCCTCTAATTAGCAACTTAAATGAAATTAATCTGTAAGTTTCATTGATTCAAAGTGCTTATTTTTGAAAAAAATTGGTTTTAAGGTAAAATTTTTAAAAAATTTAATTTTGAAAAATATGTTTTTTTCAAAATAACTTAAAAATTGTTAGAGATACCAAAAATCTCGAAAAACAAAAAAAAAGTCAGCATTGCTTTTCTGAATATCATGTACTTTTTTGTTTTTCCGTTAGACAAAAATTGATTAAGATTTGGTGTGCCTAAATTAAGAGTCAGTGACTCGTTCAACCCCTTTTAAATACAGCCCTTTCAAAAATAAGAACTTTGAACCGATGAAACTTACAGATAAACAATATAAACAATACATACACGAGTCAAGAAACTTGTGAAGTCGTAACGATTAAGTTCATTTGAGATACTAATTAGGGGGTGATTTTCCCGATTTTTATACCAAAAAAAGGGACTAACTTTATTTTGAGCGTAACTTGTTTACTTTTGATGCTATTCATTTTTTTATAAATCAAAAATGAAGCTTTTTTTTGAACACTTCAAATAAGTTGTAATGAGTTTTCCGCAAAATGTGCTTCATTTTTGGTTATTTCACGTTAAAGTATTCCATTTGGAATTTGACGAATATGAACCTATTTTTAATTAGCTATGACTCTGCTTCTACTAGGTATAGAGACGTGATATATAAACCATTTTTTAAAATTTTTTACAGGCTATATTTTTGCTAAGAATGTTTTTTCGACAAAATACTTATTATTTAACTTATTTGCGAAAAACCGTCTAAAAGCGTGGTTATTTTGTTGAAAAAATGAACATATTCACTGGAAAATAACTCAAAAAGTATTGACTTAGTGAAAAAACTCTATAGAACAAAAGTTACTTAGAATTAGTCAGTTTATACATATCCGGATTTACTTTGGACAAATATTTTTTCACCCCCAAGAGGGGGTGAAAACCACCCCCAGGGCAAAAGCACATATCGGCACAATATCACGTTTTGTCTTTGACGTGTTAGCTATGTGTATGCCAAATTTAATGTCAATCCAAGCGGTTTTTTAAAATTCAGAGGTTTTGCAATATTTTACCGCTAAAGAACGTACTAATATAACAAATTTTGCTTAGAATTTGTCCCTCTATCGACTTATGGGATTATTTTTAATAAAATAATTTTTACCCTCGAGAAGGAGTGGCACCCAACCCCAGGGTAAAAGCGCAAGTTAGCATTAGATCACCTTTGTTCCTTGAGATATCCTCTAACCACTCATCAATTTTCATTCAAATCGCTGGAGGTTCAACGAAATCGGAGGTAATAGCTCATATTCACCTTCAGTGACTGCACTAAGGTCTCTCTAATTGTACTTATACTCGTACAATCGTAAACCATATACAAATATTTGGTAGATTCGACAAATACTCAGAATATCTCGATACATGCTGGCTTATCGAAAAAGTACTAAGAGGCAAAAAAGTTTTAGAAATATTGTGTTTAACTAATGATACCACAATAATAATTTAATTGGAACGTACACAAAAGGTTGGGGGGTTTAAGTGAACAAAACCCCCATAAAATTTTTATGGGGTGCACAAATTTCACTATAATTTTTTTAAAGATGTTATTATCATAAGAATGCCACATGTCCATTTTCGATAAAAAATCTCTAATAGTTTTCGATATATTGAAAAAAATCGATTTTCATTTTATAATTTCAAAGGGCTGTAACTTTTTTTATGTGCTCATTTGTACTAAGGTAAGTTAGGTTCAATCGAATTATTTTTGGTCCTAGAATATGTGATTTAATTTATGACCTGCATTTTTGTTACACCCTGTATACTTTATACGAAAATGAAGGAAAATGGCAACTTTTTGTTTGGCATGTCTAATTTAACGATATATAATTATAAAAATACTTTTAACCACCAGATATGTACCTCTAAATTATTAAACGATTTCAGCATGGCAGATAACGAAACTTTGGAGACCTTTCAAAAAAGCCTTATTAGCAAATTCGAGTGCCCTGTTTGCTTTAAATACATGCATCCTCCAATAAGACAATGTGTGTCTGGACATAGCTATTGCACTTCCTGTTTTGAAAACATTGAGAACTGTGCTTTATGTAGAGCTGAGAAGAGCCCTAACCGATGCATCCTTTTGGAGCAAATACATGATTCTCTCGCATTTCCATGCAAATATGTTGACGAGGGTAAGTATATCAGGTACTTTGTATACAGGGTGTTTCATTGGGAAAGTAACATACGTTAACTGTAGAAAGAGGACACTTAGGCGGTCTCAAAAATACCATACTTAATGGGTCTTACTCCATTAATAACAGAGATACTGGGTGTTTTATCTATTTTGCCATTTTCTTGTTTGGTTCATAACTTTTTAACCACACCGTATATTTATTTTATATTTGGCACGCAAATATTCTTTAAGGTGTGCAATAAATAAATTTATTTACAAATGTAAAAACTCCAGGCCCGGATTAAAAAATATTAGAAAAATATTCCGACCCAAAAACAACACCCTGTACATTAAATTGTTTTAAAACGAATTTTTTAGCTGAAAATAGGATGAAAAACTAAATTTAGTGGTGTACTTTGAATTTTCGGCAAAATGATTTTTCTGGTCAAATTTTGAATTTGAATTCTGAAATTATGTGAATTGCGAGAGCTCTAAGTAGAAAAAAAATTAAATACAACTTACAACTTGTTAACCGCACTGTATATTTATTTTATATTTAACACGCGAATATTCTTTTAGGTGTCCAATAAATTATTTTATTTACAATTATAAAAAATCCAGGTCTGGATTAAAAAATATTGTAAAAATGTTCCGACCCCAAAAAACACCCTGTATATTAAACTTTTTTAAAACGGATTTTTTAGTTGAAAAGAGGATGAAAAACTAAATTTAGTGGTATACGTTGAATTTTCGGCAAAATGATTTTTCTGGTCAAATTTTGAATTTGAATTCTGAAATTATGTATGTGAATTGCGAGAGCTCTAAGTAGAAAAAACAATTAAATACAACTTACCACTTGTTAGCCGCACTGTATATTTATTTTATATTTTTTAGGTGTCCAATCAATTATTTTATTTACAATTATAAAAAATCCAGGTCTGGATTAAAAAATATTTTAAAAATGTTCCGACCCAAAAAAACACCCTGTATATTAAATTTTTTTAAAATGGATTTTGCATTTGAAAAGAGGATGAAAAACTAAATTTAGTGGTATACTTCGAATTTTCGGCAAAATGATTTTTCTGATAAAATTTTGAATTTGAATTCTGAAATTATGTCAATTGCGAGAGCTCTAAGTAGAAAAGATTAAAATGCGACTTAATTTTAATTAATACCATTATTTAATCTAAATTGCTAAAATGTTAAAACATTTCAGTGTTTTTTTATTATCTGTGACAAATAGTTTATGGCGAATATTCATCTTTAAATAATGAATAAATAATAAAGAGTCAATAAAGAATACATAACTTTAATCAACAAAGTATCTAAAAATTATAACAAAACAGAGAAAATGTGCAGCATAACTGTTCAAAACTAAAGTACTTATTCAAAATTACCACCATCAAAAATTATTGTTATGTGTCAAAATGTTAATATTTTACCAATTTAGATTAAATAATGGTATTAATTAAAATTAAATCATAGTTTAATTTTTTAATCAATTTTTTACTTTGAGCTTCGCAATTCACATAATTTCAGAATTCAAATTCAAAATTTTACCAGAAAAATTATTTTGCCGAAAATTCAAAGTATACCATTAAATTTTGTTTTTCAGCCGCTTTTCAAATGCAAAATCCATTTTAAAAAAATTTAATATACAGGGTGTTTTTTGTGTCGGAACATTTATACAATATTTTTTTAATCCGGACCTGGATTTTTTTTATTTGTAAATAAGTTAATTGATTGGACACCTAAAAGAATATTCGCGTGTTAAATATAAAATGAATATACAGTGCGGTTGACAAGTTGTAAGCTGTATTTAAATTTTTTCTACTTAGAGCTCTCGAAATTCACATAATTTCAGAATTTAAATTCAAAATTTGACCAGAAAAATCATTTTGCCAAAAATTCAAAGTACACCCCTAAATTTAGTTTTTCATCCTCTTTTCAACTGAAAAATCCATTTTAAAAAAATTTAATGTACAAGGTGTTGTTTTTGGGTTGGAATATTTTTCCATTTTTTTTAATCCGGTCCTGGATTTTTTACAATTGTAAATAATATAATTTATTGTACACCTTAAACGATATTTGCGTGCCAAATATAAAATAAATATACAGTGTGGTTAAAAAGTTATGAACCAATTAAAAAAATGGCAAAATAGATAAAACACTCAGTATCTTTGTTATTAATGGAGTAAGACCCATTAAGTATGATATTTTTGAGACCGCCTAAGTTTCCTCTTTCTGCAGTTAACGTATGTTACTTTCCCATTGAAACACCCTGTATATTTTTTATAAAACTAAAAAAAAAAAAACAATACTTTGAATAAAAGTGTTTTGTTTTTGGATTTTTATAAATAAAAAGTTAAAATAGGAAAAGAGGTGTCTAATGGTTTTCAGGTAACAAAAGGACCGAAGCAAGGTTGTTTATCTCCCATACTGTTCAACATATATATCGATGAAGCACTCAGGCACTGGACGAAGAAGTGTAAAGGGATGGGGCTATCTATTGGGGATGAAACGTTATATACGTTGCACTATGCAGATGACCAGGTAGTTATTGCCCAAGACAAAGAAGACCTGGAGTATATGGCTAGAAAACTAATGAAAGAGTACAAAAAATGGGGCCTCGAAGCAAATGTCCAAAAAACACAATATCTTTGCGTAGGAGGAGAAAATACTGCAGATGACCTCGACTTAGAAGATGAAACTATTAAGAAATGTGACCAATTTTGGTGCACACGTAGCAGAAATTGCTTTCAAATAACTCATATAATAATAATTGAATTAGCCTCCCAGTCAAAAAGGTCCGAAACATTATTTAAATAATCAAAATGTGAAAAATTGAAGAAAAAATTCGAAGTTTTTCTTCGTTTTTTGATTCTAACTTAAAAATTATTCATTTCTGAGAAAATTTGCACTAACTTTAAAGTTGCATAGTTGAAAAACAGGATTGGTTAACAATTTTAAAAATTGTCACCCTTGTTGCAAAATAACAATATTTGCGAAAAAAAAAACAATAAAAAACAAGTATTTGCATTTTACTTTCTTCCATCGTTTGTGCTACAAATAGGACCTTCATATTTCATCCAGACTAACTTTGTGATATATAGTAAAACAATAATGTAAGTGTAAATTTTATTAGGATCGGTTCAGTAGATTTTGCAAAATAATTTTGCAATCTAGCTTAAAAAAACGCATTTTTTCAAAATTTTGCAGGACTGAAAATCAAGCTGATAGCAAGTTGAAAATATTTGAAAATCACAAACGCCTTAAAAAATTATTAATAGTCCGGATCAGTAAAAAATACTAATAGTCGGAGAGATAGAAGCGGATTTTGTGCGTGATAAGTAATATGGAAAAACTATACGGGGATATGTTGAATTGGTTGTGTACATCACTTTCACCAACGGCCGGAAACCAGAGGTGGGGCCGAAGGTAGTTATAAGGAGTCAAAGCCGCGGAATTTATTATTTTTTTTATGACGCTTATGATCGAGATAGTGCACCAAAATTTGGGAATAAGTAGGTCATGACGTAACTAAGTAAAATCTCTAGGGGCGGAACGCTGCGTGGCCGACAAAGGGGTGAGGGTAGGGGAGAATATAAAAAATATAAAGAGTTTTTTGCGACGTTCGTGATTGACAGAGTGCACCATAATTTGGGAATAAGTAGACCAAGACATAACTAAGTAAAATCCTCAGAGCCGGAAACCAGAGTTGGGCATGAGGGTAGTTATAAGGGGTCAAAATCGCCGTTTTTATTATTTTTTTTGTGACGCTCATGATCGAGATAGTGCACCAAAATTTGGGAATAAGTAGACCATGACTTAGCTAAGTAAAATCCCCAGAGCCGGAAACCAGAGTTGGGGATGAGGGTAGTTTTAAGGGGTCAAAGTCACAGTGTGTATTATTTTTTTTGTGACCCGGCACAACATTTGTCCCCCACGCAACGTTCCGCCCATGGAGATTTTACTTAGTAATGTCATGATCTACTTATTCCCAAATTTTGGTGAACTATCTCGATCACGAACGGCAAAAAATCCCCCATATATTTTTATACTCACCCCTGCCTACCACCCCTTTGTACCCCAAGCAGCGTTCCGCCCCTGAAGATTTTACTTAGCTACGTCATAACCTACTTACTCCCGAATTTTGGTGCACTATCTCCATCATGAGCGCCACAAAAAAAAATAATAAGAACCGCGACTTTTATCCCTTATAACTACCCTCGTCCGCCACTCTGGTTTCCGTCTCTGGGGATATTACTTAGTTATGTCATGGTCTACTTATTTCCATATTTTGGTGCACTATCTCAATCACGAACGTCACCAAAAACCCCTTACATTTTTTTATATTCACCCCTGCCCCACCCCTTTGTCGACCACGCAGCATTCCACTCCTGGAGATTCTACTTAGTTACGTCATGATTTACTTATTCCCAAATTTTGGCGAGCTATCTCGATCATGAGCGTCACAAAAAAAAATAATAAAAAACGGAACTTTGACCCCTTATAACTACCTTCCTTCCCCACTCTGGTTTCCGGCTCTGGGGATTTTAATTATTTATGTCATGGTCTACTTATACCCAAATTTTGGTGCACTATCTCAATCACGAACGTCGCAAAAAACCCGTTATTTTTTTATATTCACCCCTACCCCCAGGCCTTTGTCGGCCACGCAGCGTTGAGCCCCTAGAGATTTCACTTAGGTACGTCATGACCTACTTATTTCCAAATTTTGGTGCACTATCTCGATCATGAGCCTCATAAAAAAAATAATAAAATCCGCAACTTTGACCCCTTATAACTACCCTCGGCCCCAACTCTGGTTTCCGGCCGATGGTGAAAGTCATGTACACAACTAATTCAACATATCTCCGTATAGTTTTTTCATATTACTTATCACGCACAAAACTCGCTCCCAGCTCTTAGACTATAATTATTGGGATGAGAAAAAAGAATGAAATTTAATTTTCAAAATGGAAAAATTAAAAAAGTTGCATTCTCTTGGGTTCTAGTGAAGCGATTTTTATCATTTTTTTAAACCGATGTAACCCGAAGCGAAAATAACAAATAACGCGTTAATAAATTTTAATTTTTAGTACGATATTTCGATATAAATAAATAAATGTGTTTATTGCAAAATAAAAACTCATACTCTGTCCTTTGAAATATATTAGTTTTTTTTTATAAAAAATTTTCTTTGTTCATATTTTTTAATTTAGAATTTAGAAAATAAAAGTACATTAATATTTTTTAAACATAATATTAAACGAATTAATTTAAACGAATTCAAAAATATGTTCTCTCAACTCTTAAACCAAAATAGCATGATTTTAACCATGTTAACCACAGTCATTAACAAAGTAACAAAATAATGACAAAGTCGTTACGAATTGCGTCGTGGAATGCTAATGGCATTTCAAACCACATACTAGAAATATCACTATTTTTAAAAATGAATAATATAGACATTCTCTTAATATCTGAAAGCCATGCCACAGAAAGAACGGTTACTAAGATACCTTACTATACTGTGTACTACGCAAACCATCCAGACGGAGGAGCACATGCATAAAAATTAAACACTATGCAGTCCAACCTTACATCACGGAAAAAATCCAAGCAGCCATCATTAAACTCGAAACAAATACCTCTCTTAGTGTAGCATCTATCTACAGCCCACCTAGACATCCCATTTCAAGCGAAGAGTATCATGATTTTATACAAACTCTTGGATCCAACTTCATAGTAGCAGGAGACTGGAAAGCCAAACACACCACATGGGGTTCCAGATTAATCACACCTAAAGGTCGAGCATTAATGAATACTATTCAACAAAATAACTTAAGATATTTATCAACAGGAGAACCCACATACTGGCCTACGGACCCCAACAAAATCCCAGATTTGGTAGATTTTGCTGTAACAAAAGGGATATCTGACATCCATAGTGCAATAGAGCCAAACTTCGATTTAACATCAGACCACAGCACAATAATAATAACTTTAAGCACACACATAATATGGAGAAGAATACCACCCAAACTGACAACTAAAGAAACAAACTGGGATATTTTCGAAAATTCTGTAAATACAAATATTAGACTAGATTTTAGCATAAAAGAAAACCAAGAGGTAGAGGAAGCAGTAGACTATTTAACAACAGTTTTACAAACAGCAGGGTGGGAAGCAACACAGCAGCATAAAAAAAGTGTGCAAGAAAACCATAATATTCCCCTCCATATAAGATAACTTGTAGCAGAAAAGAGAAGAGCTCGACGCATATGGCAACAAACGAGAAATCCATTAAATAAAACGTACCTTAATAGGATAAGTCATAGACTAAATAGAGCACTACATGAGGAAAAAAACGACTCCTTCCAGTTTTATGTTTCGAACCTCTCACGTGAAGACCACTCTATATGGAAAGCTACAAAAAAATTTAAACGGCCGACAATAACAAATTCACCTTTAAGAAAAACAGATATGACCTGGGCCCGCACAAATGAAGAAAAAACCACCGTATTCGCAGAGCATCTTGCAACTGTATTCTCAGCACCAGAAAACAATGATGATGAAGATGACGATATAAAAAAGTACCTCGAAACTCCATGTCAACTATCTCTTCCTCTGACAACATTTACTCCGACAGAGGTTCGACAACAAATAAAAATGCTAAATCCTCAGAAAGCTCCTGGCTATGATTTGATAACAGGAGAATTACTTCAGAAGCTACCGAGAAAAGCAGTGGTGTTATTAACAGTAATATACAACAGCATACTACGTCTTCGCTATTTTCCAATACAATGGAAATTAGCTCAAGTTACTATGATTCCGAAACCTGGTAAACCCGCAACACAAGCAAATTCATATCGCCCGATAAGCCTACTCCCAATAATGTCGAAAGTATTAGAACGGCTACTATTACATAAAATCGAGCAAGTTGTCCCCATAAACGAAATTATACCACAACACCAATTCGGATTTAGACGTGAACACTCAACCATACAACAATGCCACAGAATAGTAAATATAATTAAAACAACTCTTGAAGAAAAAAAGTTTTGCGCTGGAGTGTTTCTCGATATACAACAGGCATTTGATAGAGTATGGCATCAAGGTCTCCTCTATAAACTAAAATTACACATGACAGACCAACTATACTTTATTCTAAAATCGTATCTGACTGACCGATATTTCCAAGTCAAAATTGAAGACAACTTCTCAAATTACCACATCATCCAATCTGGCGTACCACAGGGTAGCGTTCTCGGCCCATTTCTGTATCTGATATTTACAGCCGACGTTCCAACCAGAAATGATACCTTATTAGCTACTTTTGCCGATGATACGGGAATCTTAGCAGTGGATGTCGACCCTAATGTAGCATCACAAAAAGTTCAAAATCATTTAGACCAATTACAAAACTGGCTCAAGCGATGGAAAATAAATGTTAATGCCAGCAAATCAGTACAAATTACTTTTACAACCAGAAAATCTACATGTCCCCAAGTTTCTATAAATAATACTCCGATTCCCATCAAGCCAGTTGTCAAATACTTGGGATTGCATCTGGATGAAAAACTCATATGGAAAACGCACATTAAAATTAAACGTAAACAATTAAATCTTAAACTAAAAAATATGAACTGGCTATTTAACAAGAAGTCTCAGTTATCTCTTGAAAATAAACTGCTTCTGTACAAAGCTATACTTATACCAGTTTGGTCTTACGGAATAGAACTATGGGGCTGCAGTAAACCTTTAAATACGAAGATACTCCAAACATTCCAATCCAAAATTCTCCGTATGATAAGTAAAGCTCCATGGTATGTATCCAACCAGACACTCCACAATGATCTAGACATCCCACTAATCAAGGACTTAATAAAAAATCGTTCAATAAAATATCAAAATCGCACCACTGACCACACCAACGACTTGATAAATAATTTATTCACCCAACCACTTGCTGAAAGAAGACTAAAGAGAATATGGCCAGACGACCTACCACAATAAAGAATAATACTTAGAGAACCGTCACTGGATGGTACCTAATTCACGTTAATTTACTTACAGACTATTTACTTATTACTTTGTGTTTAGAGTAGATTGTAAAAATGCAGTATATAAAAAAAAACATAATATGCAATTGTTTCAACAATATTTTTTTAAGCAAATTAAAAAAAAATAAAATAAAGTATGGTATGTTTAACAGTAAATGGTTTAATTCAATTGGTTACCACTATAAACATCCTGGATTAACCGATAATAGTATAAAAGGCCCGGTTTCAGGTAAAATTTATTTCAGGCTTTATTATGGGAGTACCGTCTAGTCAGTGTTAATTGCAAAATACCAACTCTGTCTACCTCGGTAGCTTATCGCTTCGGATGGGTCTTAACAATGGGCCAGGTCAGATCAATTTAATAATATTTACGACCGCACTAATTGAACTCAACCATTTACTGTTGAACAAACCATACAAAATTTTTTTTGGTTTATAAATGAAAATTATGATTAATTTATGTAAAAAATATGTATGACATTACAGCTATATATTTATCCCTATTATTACTTCTCTCTCTATCTCTTGTCTTTTCATCATTGCTAAGGATCGTGATTTCTTTCAATATTCCTAACAATGTTTCTCCATTGGTCTCTATCTTCAACCGCTCTAAGAGCTTCGCAGAATGAGTTTCCATCTGAATTCTTAATTTGGTCGGACCATCTAGTTGGTCAGAATTTGATACTTCCTGGTAACCTCATTTCAAACAATGTTTTTTCAACCACATATTAGTAGGTGCCTTCATCATCATCAACCCGTACGCGTCCACTGCTGGACATAGGTCTCCCTCAGCTCTTTCCATCTTTCTCTGTTTTGTGCGGCTTGCATCCAGTTGCCGACAATACGTTTCAGATCGTCAGCCCATCTGGTTGGTGGTCGTCCTCTGCTCCGTAGTGCTTCTTCTCGTGGCCTTCACTTGACAATACGTTTTGTCCATCGGTTGTCTGACAATCTGGCGACGTGTCCTGCCCAATTCCACTTAAGCGACGCGATTCTTTCGACGGCGTCCGCCGTTTTTGTTCTACGACGTATTTCTTCGTTTGGGATTCGGTCCCTCAGGGAGACACCCAACATCTGGCGCTCCATAGCCCTTTGAGTTATGCGAATCTTGTTCACTACCTTTTTTGTGAGTGTTAATGTTTCCGCTCCATAAGTGAGTACAGGCAATACACACTGGTCAAAGATTTTACTTTTCAGGCATATGGGTAAGTCCGATTTAAATGCATAGCTCAGTTTACCAAACGCTGCCCAGGCTAATCCTATGCGACGTGGGAGCTCGCACGTCTGGTTGTCTCTTCCCAATCGAATTTCATGTCCCAAGTACTTATAAGATGCAGTCTGCTCAATATTCATTCCATCAAGAACAATATTACGATTTAGCACCAGATTAGTCATTATTTGCGTCTTGTTGATGTTAATCTTTAGTCCGACCTCTAAGGAAGCGTGATATAATTTGTTCAACATTATTATTGCATCATCCATACGATCGGCTATAAGGACGATGTCATCTGCGAATCTCAAATGACTGAGCTTCTCTCCATTTATGTTGATACCATATTCATTCAGATCTGCCTTCTTAAAACTGTGTTCCAAAAGGGTTGTGAACAGCTTTGGTGAGATGGTGTCTCCTTGCCGTACTCCTCGCTGTATACAGAATTTATTTGTTTGTTGATCAGATAGTCTTACGCTAGCCGTTGCGTTGTGGTAGATATATTTTATCATGTTAGTATAGCGATAATCTATTCGGCATTCTGTCAATGATTTTAACATTTTCTGCTGGTTTATGGTATCGAACGCTTTCTCGTAGTCCACGAATATCAGTGCCAATGGTTTGTTGTATTCCGCAGACTTCTCAATCAAGTTTTTTATTACCAGTAAGTGGTCGTTAGTGCTGTATCCGGATCTGAAGCCAGCTTGTTCTCTAGGCTGATAGAAGTCTAACTTAGCCTCCAGTCTCTTTTTGATAATTTTTGTGAAAAGTTTATATATGTGTGATAGCAGACTGATAGGACGGTAGTTTTATAAATCTGTTATGTCACCTTTCTTGTGCAATAAAACAATGACTGCATTGTTCCATTGAGAAGGCGTTTTTCCTTGGTAAATGCATTCGGTGAAAAGTTTGGCCAAAACCTGGATAATTTTATTTCCACCTTGTTTGATTGCCTCGATCACTACTCCGTCATCGCCAGAGGATTTATTATTTTTCAGTTCTGAAAGTGTCTTTTTAACTTCGTATGGTGTTACTTCTGGCATTAATTCTGATCCCTGGTTTGTGATTTTGGACAGGAGCTGATCTTGCCTTGCGTTGGTGCTCTCATACATTTCGCGATATCACGATTCGACAACCTTAAGGATTTAGGCTCTATCCGTAGCAATGCTGTTGTCTTTATTTCTTATTCTGTACATATTTTTGTTGCCAATGTTATTCGTATTTCGCCGCAAAACTTTTAAACTGTTGTTTTCTTGAATTATTTGAGTTATTTCTCTTGTATTGTTTTCTCATATGTCTTTTCGGATTGACCGGTGGATATCTTTATTTAATTTCTTCAGTGTTGTGTAGTTGGAGTCGTATTTTTCCGTCAGTTGTCTTCTTTTACTTATTAACTCTTTGGTATTTTGGCTTAATTTTTCTTTATGGGTCACGACCGTCGGGCAGCACTCCCTTTCGGTTTGTTTAAGTGCCTCCGTTATGAGATTATTTGCTAGTTCGATGTCTTCTATTTCATTTTCTAAGTCTTGTATACGTCTGGTTAGTATATCTTCATAGAGGTAGTTGTTTTCTGGGGGAATCCATTTCTTCTTTCGTGTTTTGAAGATCATCTTTGTTCTTTCCAAGTTGACATCTAATTGTATCCTTGCTCGGATTAATCTGTGGTCGCTTCCTATCGAAAATTTGTTAAGTACTTCAATATCTTTAATTATTTCTTTTCTGTTCGTTATGATAAAATCTATCTCATTTTTGACACTGCCGTCTGGGCTTATCCATGTCCATTTACGCTGAGGCTTTTTATCGAAAAAAGAGTTCATCACGGATAAATTTTCCTGGTGTAAGAAGTTAAGCAGTCTTTGCCCTCGTTCATTTCTTTCGCCGTAGCCATACTTGCCCATTGCTACTTCTGCATCATCTTGTTTAAAGCCCATTTTCGCGTTAAAGTCGCCCATAACTATTGTGTAGTATGCTGGTGTAGTATGTAATGCTGTTTGTAGGTCGTCATAAAATATTTCAGTTTCTTCATCCGAGTGGCTAGTCGTTGGAGCATATTATGTCTGGATTATCTTAAGGTTATATCTTGCATTTAATTTGAAGATGAGGTACACAATCCTAGGACTTATGCTGTTAATTTTATTTATATTTTGGGCGTGCATTCTATGTATAATGAATCCTACTCCACCATTTGAAGTGTCTTCTTCTCCTCTAAAATGAAATAAGTGCCCCGATTTAAGGGTAATTTGCGCTTCTCCTCTTCGTCTGATTTCACTGAGGCCGATGATGTCCCATTTTATTGTTTTCAGTTCTTCCTCCAGTTCCATCATCTTCTGGTCCGATATAAGAGTTCTAACATTATATGAGGTCATATGCATTTGTCGTTCTAGGGTGCTAAAGGTGCCTTAAGGAGGCTAAAATTTCATTTTTAAGGAAGATCAGGTTGAGAGGATTTTACCAGAATTTTCAGACCTAATTTCCTTTTCTTAAGTTTCTGAGGACGACTGCCTGAATGGAAATCGAAACGTCAAAGAATTTTTATTTAAGAAATGCAATTGTCATTACACCAAAAATTGTGGACCAATTCCATAAACATATTAATTTTAACATGCCACAAGAAAACAGTTCAGAACCATTAATTTTATTATTTTTAGGATGTAGTTACAGTGAAAAGTGTGACACACTGACAGTCCATCAGGAATATTGCGAATTTTCGACAGTTTTATGCCCACTGAGGTTAGTAGACACTTTTTCAGATATTTGATTTAACATATATTAATACGAAGTAAAATATATTCATTGTTGGAGAAATAAATTTCCAACGCTAATATTTAGTAAAACTATATTTGATTTAAATATTTTGTTTAGTGGTTTGCACCTTGTGTACAAGTTACAAAGTTTTTCTATGTTTTATGTTCTATGATTCGAAGCAGGGCCCCCGCAAGGCTGATTGGCGCCCGCGTGCGGGACATATTTTAGCGCCCTTTAAATCTAAACTTTAAGATTGTATAATATACGTAAAAATAATCAAAACTAACTCATATGTTGTTATCCGATTTTCATTTGTTTCCGGGATACGGGGTGTTAAATTTTTTCTTACAAACTGACGATTTATTTATTGCTCTAAAACCGGTTGAGTTGTGCAAATGAAATTTGGTGGGTTTTAAGACATAGTTGGTGCACATATTTTGACACACAATTAAGAATTTTATATTCACCATTGGCGCGCGTACTGGTAATAGTATAAAATATTTTAAAGATAATTATGAAAAGTTGTTCAGTATTAAAAACTATGTTTCTATATGCAATTACATCCTTCTAATTGAAACATATTGTGATCTCGAAAGGCACTTTACTTTTGATCAAAACTCATATTTTTTACATATAAGTATATCTCATATAAAATTAAAACAATTTGATAGGATTTGATGGTTGATCTTAGACCATGCAAATCTTTTTAGAAAGAACTTTTTATCGTACATTAATTGTACTTTTCAACAACGGCCTTTTCATTTATTAGAAATAATGTGATAAGTCTTTTATTATTAATAATTAGCCCTTTCAGTTATTACAAATAATGTGATAACTTTTTTATTATTATTCATTAATTAATCAATAACAACCCGCAGGCAACCAAAGTTAATGCTTATAATGTTTTGTATATTGACAAATTTTTCATTTATTGTTTACGTGCTTTGTATGCTAAAATAAGACTTCATTTAGATATTTATGGTAGGGGAGCCCAAGCGGGGATTTTTGTAGTTACTCGAGCGCGTCAGATTAGCATATGGGAGAAACCTGGTAATCTGCAGATGTACGTCTACCATATATTGGCCCTTAACACAGGGGAGTTCGTTAAGGGGGACCCGAAAAAAAAATCTATCCTTAAAAATACTCGAAATTGTCAGATTAAGATAAGGTAAGTTAGGTATATATGCAAAAGAGCGTATATTTCAGAAATCTGACGATTTGAGACGGGCGTAAGGAAATGGGTGAGTCCCAAAATTTTACAAGAAAAAAGCGAATATTTCGCGAAATGAATGACAGATCAAAATACTAAAAAATAAGTGCCCAATATTTTTTAAAAATCTATCGAATGATACCAAACACGACTTTCCACGGAGAGGGGTGGGGGGTAAATTTAATATTTTAAATGCGAATCCCGCGATATTTCGCGAAATGAACATCAAATCGAAAAACTCTAAAATACACTCACCCAATATTTTTAAAAAATCTATCGAATGGCACCAATCACGACCCCCCATGGATGTGGGGTGGGGGGATACTTTAAAATCTTAAATAGGAGCCCTCATTTTTTATTGCAGATTTGGATTCCTTACGTAAAAATAAGTAACTTTTATTCGAAACATTTTTTCGAATTATGGAAAGATGGCGTTATAATCGGAAAAAACGATTGTTGGAAATGGAAAATTAAATTAAAAAATGGCAAGCGCCCACTAAAATGGAAAACTTTACTTAATTTTTTTTTATTTTAGGACCTACTCTTCACAACCCAATAGGTCCCCAAAGCGCTCGAGTAACTACACATTTAGCATACTTTGCTCCCCTACCATTAGTTAAAGAAACGTGTAAATTAAGAGATTCTTATTCGTTTTTCTCAAGTGAGTTAGTTTAATGCAATAGTGTTGTTCTTCTTGAAAACGGTTTGAGGTTATGTGTTTTGTTTTTTTTTTTGAACTGATTGTGTTATCGAGTTTAATTAAATTAATTTGTTAATAAATTATTTATTAGCTTATATGTTGTTTCAGTTTTGACACAGTAAGTATACCTAGGTATATATAAAGTGAAAATTCTCTCTACCTATATCATTTTATATAATATAAAGTCTCCCATTTGGTTTTACTTTTTTTTAGCCCATAAGCTAAATTTAAAACAGTTAAATAAAAAATTGCAATACCAACAAATCCCATAGGAATAATTAGATATTATTGTGTATTTTTAAAACCATAAAATGAAAAATAATCTAAAAAAACGACATAAAAACTACGTTTTTATATCACGTATTTACAACGTGATAAAAATGACGTCAGTTATGGTGGTACATATTCACGTGACTTTCTACGTCGAAAAAACGTGCCCAACTGACGTGGTTTGGTGATAATTATAACGCCTTTTCAACGTTTTGTAAACATTATTTGGTTGGCTGGGAATAAAAGAGTTATCGCATTATTCGTAATAAATGAAAAGGGCGTTGGGTATCTGTAATTTGAGAAAAAAAAATTTCAATTAAAAGGATGTAATTGCATATTAAAACATAGTTTTTAATTAATTCCAAACAACTTTTCATAATAATAATTTTCGATATTGTGAAATATAAGGTACTCTTGATCGAAATTCATATTTTTGATACTCATAAGATTGACACAATTTTATATTTGGTTGCATTTTAGTTTTTAGACTATGCAAAGCATTTTATGAAGAATGCATTTTTTCCGTAAAATTAATAATAAAAAAGTTTTCTATATGGTTTCAAGTTACGCAGACACAATGTCTTAATTATTTTCTTTTTTTTTCAAAATAAATTGTATATTGTGGATTTTATTAGAGGAAACCCGATTGTAACTATTTAAAATGAATTATAATTATTCTATGCAATGATTATGATATAGTCGATTCCCTAATCTTAGACACAACTGTCTACACTACAATCACAATAAAAATGCACTATATAGAACTCAACAAACCAAGACACGTTGAATGTTCGAGGAGCACTCCCAAATCATCATTTAGGAGTACCCCTCGTGCTTGTTTATTTCTATTGCATCTTTATTGTGATTGTAGTGTAGACAGTTGTGTCTCAGATTAGCGAATCAACTATACTTACCATTTTCACAATTAATTTAATCTCCACACCACTTAAAATAACAACATATAAAAAAGATTGTCTAATGTTTTTTACACGAAAACACGAAAAGTTTAAATTCGTGGCAGACCAAACCCAACGGATATTGCAATAATAGTCGTAGGTAATTATTAACACCAATATAAATTAAATTGTTAAACCTTCCACTGCAGGAAACCACCCGTTCACCAGTAACACTAAATAATGTGTGTGCCTAATAAACGCATAAACAAAAATGGAAAAGATACTTAAGTCAAATACATCATAATTCATAGAGTATTTGTTTATTTAAGAGTAATTATCATAAATTCGAGTAAAAGATTCATTTAGTAAAACTGCTTGATCCATCAAGTTGTCTATTTGTTGGAGTAAAACTGCTAAGTGGCGTTTTATGGGTGTTAATTTATGTTTCTACTCGTCAAGGAGTGTGATTTGATGTTTATTTGATTATTTTGAGTATGTATGAGTTTACAACATAAAATCGATTGGATGGTATGCCACCCCTGATTCAATTTACTTCAAAGAAAAAAATTAGGAAGGAACAACAAAATGTAATATATTTTTGACAGAGTTAGTTCAACATTTCGGGACAGGAATGATTATTTTTTCCGCAATAACACAATATTTGATTTTTGAGATTTCTCTAGCTGTTCATGAAATAAGTAAAATTGTATATAAAAAATGAATATCTCGTTTAAAATTAATATTTATTATTTACCAAACCTTCGGTTTGGCGCCCCTTTGGGGTTACGCCTGTGTGCGCCGCACGCGTTGCACGCCCGGTTACGGGGGCCCTGACTTACTATACTTACCATTTTCACAATTAATTTAATCTCCACACCACTTAAAATAACAACATATAAAAAAGATTGTCTAATGTTTTTTACACGAAAACACGAAAAGTTTAAAATCGTGGCAGACCAAACCCAACGGATATTGCAATAATAGTCGTAGGTAATTATTAACACCAGTATAAATTAAATTGTTAAACCTTCCACTGCAGGAAACCACCCGTTCACCAGTAACACTAAATAATGTGTGTGCCTAATAAACGCATAAACAAGAATGGAAAAGATACCTAAGTCAAATACATCATAATTCATAGAGTATTTGTTTATTTAAGAGTAATTATCATAAATTCGAGTAAAAGATTCATTTAGTAAAACTGCTTGATCCATCAAGTTGTCTATTTGTTGGAGTAAAACTGTTAAGTTGCGTTTTATGGGTGTTAATTTATGTTTCTACTCGTCAAGGAGTGTGATTTGATGTTTATTTGATTATTTTGAGTATGTATGAGTTTACAACATAAAATCGATTGGATGGTATGCCACCCCTGATTCAATTTACTTCAAAGAAAAAAATTAGGAAGGAACAACAAAATGTAATATATTTTTGACAGAGTAAGTTCAACATTTCGGGACAGGAATGATTATTTTTTCAGTAATAACACAATATTTGATTTTTGAGATTTCTCTAGCTGTTCATGAAATAAGTAAAATTGTATATAAAAAATGAATATCTCATTTAAAATTAATATTTATTATTTACCAATCCTTCGGTTTGGCGCCCCTTTGGGGTTACGCCTGCGTGCGCCGCACGCGTTGCACGCCCGGTTACTGACTTACTGCACGCCCTGACTTACTATACTTACCATTTTCACAATTAATTTAATCTCCACACCACTTAAAATAACAACATATAAAAAAGATTGTCTAATGTTTTTTACACGAAAACACGAAAAGTTTAAAATCGTGGCAGACCAAACCCAACGGATATTGCAATGATAGTCGTAGGTAATTATTAACACCAATATAAATTAAATTGTTAAACCTTCCACTGCAGGAAACCACCCGTTCACTAGTAACACTAAATAATGTGTGTGCCTAATAAACGCATAAACAAAAATGGAAAAGATACTTAAGTCAAATACATCATAATTCATAGAGTATTTGTTTATTTAAGAGTAATTATCATAAATTCGAGTAAAAGATTCATTTAGTAAAACTGCTTGATCCATCAAGTTGTCTATTTGTTGGAGTAAAACTGTTAAGTTGCGTTTTATGGGTGTTAATTTATGTTTCTACTCGTCAAGGAGTGTGATTTGATGTTTATTTGATTATTTTGAGTATGTATGAGTTTACAACATAAAATCGATTGGATGGTATGCCACCCCTGATTCAATTTACTTCAAAGAAAAAAATTAGGAAGGAACAACAAAATGTAATATATTTTTGACAGAGTTAGTTCAACATTTCGGGACAGGAATGATTATTTTTTCAGTAATAACACAATATTTGATTTTTGATAAGTAAAATTGTATATAAAAAATGAATATCTCATTTAAAATTAATATTTATTATTTACCAAACCTTCGGTTTGGCGCCTCTTTGGGGTTACGCCTGCGTGCGCCGCACGCGTTGCACGCCCGGTTACGGGGGCCCTGATTCGAAGTTTACACAAAGGCGCAATATTAAAAAAAAGAAAGTTCGTTACTGTTACTAAGGTTTTGTTGATAGAATAAAAAATATAAAAACGGGAAGTAGGGATTGTGTCCGATCCCGATCCCACATAAATTATTACTTTAATACCAAAAGTATGTGTTAGTGTAATAAAGTTTATTTGTGAAAAGTGTCTTAGTTATTCCTAGCTTCCAACGAGATTCAAAACCAGCGAAAAGTCTTCCTTAATATTGAAAAAATCCCAACATTCATGTTTGTCAAATCCTTTAAAACATACAGGCCGTTTAACTTACTGTGATGAAATATAATATATTTATTCTCCCTATAGTCCAGGGCGCATCTGTTTTGAGATGGACGTTGAGAGGTGACTCAAATGTTTTTGCAGAAATTGCTTGAAAATAAATCAAATAATAATATTTGAGTTATCCTCCCTCTCAAAAAGGTCCGGAACATTGTTTAAATAATCAAAATGTCAAAAATTGAAGGAAAAATTCGATTTTTTTCTTGGTTTTTTGACTATAACTTTAAAACTATTCATTTTCGAGAAAAGTGTACTAACATAAAAGTTGCGTAATTAAATTTCCTACAATATAGAATTGGTTAAAAATTTTAAAAATAGTCACCCTAGTTGCAAAATAGCAATAATTGCGAAAAAACCATACAAAAACAAGTATTCGCATTCTACGTTTTTCAACCATTTATGCTACACTTAGGAACTTCACATTTCACCCAGAAAAACTTTATGATACAGTAAAACAATACTGTAAATTTCATTAAGATCGGTTTAATATATTTTGCAAAATAAATTTTGCAATCCGTCTTTCGCAAAAAAAATTCATTTTTTCAAAATGTTACAGGACTGAAAATAAAGCAGATAGCAAGTTGAAATTTTTTTTGCTTATAGAAGTGTACTGTACCTTTCATTTGCAATTTTCAAAATTAAAATCGATTAATTACCACGGCGTCAGAAAATTTTTTAAATAAACAATAATTTTTGGTGCTACGCGCAGGACAGCGGTGTTCGATTCACACAAGTTGATTTCCACCAAAATTTCTTCCAATCTTTATCTAATATATTATTTTCTTACTCTATATTTTGTTGTATTTTAATATTTTAATTCCACAAAAATCAAACTAATTTTATTATTGTTTGTGAAATATTGTTTAAACAATTGCATATATTTAAAAATAATATACTTTTATTATTTAAGTTAAAATATATGAACAAAGAAAGTTTTTGCTAATAAAAGTGTTATTTCAAAGGATAGAGTATGTGTTTTTATTTTGCAATAAACAAATTTATTTATTTATATCGAAATGTAATAAAAATTAAAATGTATCAATCATTATCAAAGGTCATTGGAATGCCCAATCAGAGCAAACTATCCGCTGTCCTGCGCGTAGCACCAATAATTAATGTTTATTTAAAAAAATTCCTGACGCCGTGGTGTTAATCGATTTTAATTTTGCAAAATTGCAAATTAAAGGTACAGTACACTTCTATAAGCAAAAAAATTTTCAACTTGCTATATGCTTTATTTTCAGTCCTGTGACATTTTGAAAAAATGAATTTTTTTTACGAAGGCTGGATTGCAAAATTTATTTTGCAAAATCTATTGAACCGATCTTAATGAAATTTACAGCATTGTTTTAAAATATCATAAATTTTTTCAGGGTGAAATATGAAGGTCCTAAGTGTAGCATGAATGGTTGAAAAACGTAAAATGCCAATACTTGTTTTTGTATGTTTTTTTTTACAATTATTGCTATTTTGCAACAAGGGTGACTATTTTTTAAATTTTTAACCAATTTTATATTGTAGGAAATTTAAATACTCAACTTTTATGTTAGTACAACTTTTCTCGGAAATGAATACTTTTAAATTTATAATCAAAAAACCAAGAAAAACGTCGAATTTTTCCTTAATTTTTTGACATTTTGATTATTTAAACAATGTTCCGGACTTTTTTGAGAGGGAGGATAACTCAAATATTATTATTTAATTTATTTTCAAGCAATTTCTGCAAAAAAATTTGAGTCACCTCTCAACGTCCAAATGTACTAATATTTTTACAGATGCGCCCTGGTCTACTAATAATATAACCTAATTAACGTTCTTATGACAAGTAGACAGCAAAAAGTCAAAATCCGAATCAAGTTCTCGGAGACCTTAACCTTTAGGTATCTGTACGGTGGTTTAAAACTGCTCACGAATTCTAAGATTTATTTATTTATAACCTTATTTAAAGATCTCTGCTTTCTTGAGGTTTTCAATTATGTAGAGCCACGGTACTTTAATACGTTAAAGCAGTATTTTGTTCACAATAGGGAAAATAAGTAAGCGTGTAAGTTGGGTCCCTAACTTATTTCATGCAAGGGGCTACTCAATTCACCCCCGGCCTAGTGGGTCCTCGTCCATTTACTGGATGATAAACGATATCACTGGTCATCAGCTAAGCCTCAATTATAGAATATAATAGAAATATGCTTTATTGTCATGAAAAATTGTACAATTTTATCGACAAAGCTTATAAAAAGTCAAGAAAACCAAACAATAACAATCCAATTTACTAAGATTACATAAATCGTCAATATATTTACAATAATAACAATAATTAAGTTAAACAGAAGTAATCAATTGCAAAATTTAAGTAAATTGCAAATGCATAGTCTACCTAGTAATTAATAAGTTTAAAAGTTAAGCTGCTGCATATGACACCCAAATATAGACAAAAACATGATAATAAAAATACTACTTGTGCAAAGGGTACTGTAATTTCTTAGTTATTGATTAAGAAAATCTTCTACTGAATAATATGTTCTTTCAGATAGGTAGGCTTTTGTCAGTTTACGGAATTTGGGGAAAGATGCTGCAGATTTAAGTTGTAGAGGGAGATGGTTGTAAAGTTTTTTTGCGGAATATAATATAGATTTCTTTACTAACTCAGAGGACGGGATCGGCATATAGACGTCAAACGTAGAATTTCTCGTGAAGTAGTCATGATTAGGTCTTGGTGGAAAGACATGTAGATGTTTACGAATTAAGCTAACAGTTTCTAAAATATACAAAGATGGAAGGGTTAAAACTCTGTGATCTTTGAAGTAACTTCTGCAATGTGTTGTTCTTCTGAGGCCAAACAGATATCTAATTGCTCTTTTTTGTAATTTGAAAATAACATCGAATTGGGCAGCTGTACCAGAACCCCAAAAAGGAAGACCATAACGAAGATGTGACTCGAATAAAGAAAAATATGTTATTTTGGAAGATGCTAAATTGAGTTCATTCGAAACAGATCTTATAGCATAGCAAGCTGAGGATAGTTTCTTCCTTAACAAATCGATATGGTGGGACCATTTAAGGTTGCTGTCTAAAAAAAAAACCAAGAAATTTTACAGAATCAACGGTACTGATTTGGCTGTTATTAAGAGGCAAGGGTTGAAGGACTCCTTTATAAGACAATGCTACTGTTTTATCTACGTTAAACGAGAGTAAATTAGAGTCAGACCAGGTTTTTATTGTAAGTAGATCAGAAGTTATAGTAGCATGAAGAGTTGCAATATTTGAGTTGCTCCAAGTGATACTGGTATCATCAGCAAAAAGAAAGACTTTTCCATCGATTTTTAAACTAGTGATGTCATTAATAAAGATAAGGAAAAGTAGAGGACCCGATATTAAACCTTGAGGTACCCCACATACAATGTTTTTGAGACTAGAGTCTGTATCATTTGCTCTAACCAGTTGTTTCCTATCATCCAAGTAAGATTGGAACCAATCAAAAGAAATACCTCGAATTCCGTAGAAATTTAGTTTTCTTATCAAAATGTTATGATTTACACAATCAAAAGCTTTGGCGTAGTCACAAAAAACGGTGGCAGTGTGAAGATTATTGTTCAGTGCTTGATAAACCTCATGTAGTACAGAAAAGATGGCATCAGTGGTGCATTTATTATTTAAAAAGCCGAACTAATTTTGCGATAAAATGTTGTTTTCAACTAGAAAGGACATAATTCGGGCTTTTATGAGTCTCTCAATAATTTTGGAGAGTACCGGTAGTAGTGCAATAGGTCTATAATTGCAGGTATTAGATATTTCACCACCCTTATGAAGAGGAATAATGATGGCTGTCTTCAGGCACTCTGGAAATTTACCTTTCTCAAAGGAATCATTAATTAGTGAGATGAGGACTTCTAACACATTTTCTGGGAGATTAGAAACAATTTTTATCGATAGACCATCAGTACTACAGGAGGATTTGCTTTTGATACTATTGATTATTTGGATCAGTTCAGATTTATTGACTGGTTTTATAAAGAATTAATTCGAGACCTTTCTTGAATTAGGGAGATAAGCAATGGGATCTTCTTGTGGCAAAATAGTTGATGTAATATTTTTACTCACATTAACAAAGTATTCATTTAGATTTTCAGGGTCTTGAAGGGAAATTGTTTTAGCAGTGTGGGTTTTTTTTCGAAGATCGTTTATTATGGACCAAGTTTCTTTTGCAACACTTTTTGAGATAGTCAAATGGTTATGGTAGTAGTCTTTTTCAGCTGATTTTATAAGTTTAAGATAGGTTGCCCTGTACTTGGTGATATATTCAGTGATAGAGACGTTGGTAGTAAATTTCCTGATATAGAGAAGAGAACGCATATTCTTGGAAGATATTCGGATACCTTTAGTAGTCCAGGGTTTGCGATGTTTTTGCTTAATTGCAATAAAGGAAATGCTTTATTGAAGATACAGACAAGCTTATCCAAAAAAGCACTGAAATTATTATCCACGTCCATAGCAGGAAAGCGCCACTCAGAGGTTAAACATAAATTTTGGAAATTACGAAAGTTCCGGGTGGAAAAAAATCCTGCCTAAACGTCGGGTTTTCGAGGAGGGTTTGCTCAAGATATTAAACTTCGTATAAACTGCTTCAATTCTAACAAGAACTAAGGCAAAGGGGCTTTCACTGAGTTTTGACAAAAACCATTTCTTACATTACGACAGAAACCTAAAATATAAAACGTACCTAAAATATTGACTGGTTCTAAAAAAACCAGTCATTTCTAACATTACGAATTTGCAGAAAGAGAAAGCAGGATACTGGACCTGCAGCAAATAAAACAACTTCCAGTCATTTCTAACATTACGAATTTGCAGAAAGAGAAAGCAGGATACTGGAACTGCAGCAAATAAAACAACTTCTTAGTTTGTTCGAAGGACCCACTCACGATGAGGATAAGATCAGAGTCCCAGCTAGCAGGACCAATGGTTCAGGTGACTCTTGGAGGAACCTGTGTGGACTGAGATACCAAAACTTGGAACCACCAGTTTTTATAAAGCGTTCAGCGCGTTGTAACCGGAAATTCCAAGATTTCGGTCAATAGAAGAAACGGACGGTCGGGAATCCCAAGATTCCGACCAATCTGCGAGAAAAAGGGAGGGGCGGTGCACAACGCGAATGTCGCGGTCGGCTGACCAATGACACGCGATAACAATATGTAATCATATCATTTAATTGCGGAAAACTAAAACGCATTTTTCCCAACCAATACAATTAATATAAAATATTATTTATTAATACTGCTTCATTTCTAAAATTTCAATATAATAAAAATAAATTAAAATTCACTTTTTTTTTATCTAGAAAACATAACGATTGCAAATGGACAGGATTGCGATATAAAATGATAGAACACTCCAAAACTGAACATCTGGGCAATATATTTTTCCGAAACGTAAATATATTTGTCGACGATTATAAACGATCGAAAGGTTACTACTTCCTAGTGTACATACACGACACTCTGTTCCGTTACTCTTTGAACTTTAATAAAGAAAGCGGATTAATAAGGTGTGCAGCGTACAGTTTAGGAAAACCATCGTTGGACAAAACTTTTCGCTATAGAATTACGTTTTTGAAAAATAAAAACAAAGAAGCCGTTTGTATGAGCGGACCCTGTTACCAACTCAAGAATGAAGACGAATCCCACAAATTCATAGGAAAAAAGTATTTAGTAGCAAATTTTGATATGATTAAAGATCTTGTTGACCATGATGGTAATATTTATTGCACAATATCAATTAATATTGATCAAAATCTTGTTCTACCACAAACTATTGAAATTGAGGGGGTCAAACGTAAAAGGGTTCAAGTGCAAGTTTGATAGTTCTGAGATAATCAATTTCAAAGTTGTTTAAGTTTTATAAATTCTGGGAGTCATTAAACATCATGTGACGTGCAAGATGTAGTAAGTAACAGCATCAGCTATTATCCACAGTGTAACTACAACTGGCACGTTGCATAATACTTTTGCATAATTAGTCTTCAAAATTCGGTACAAACCTAATAGTGTACTTGAAATTAATCCTGTATTAACATGAGGTTTTTACAGAGTACTGAAAATAGTTTTGTGGTAAAATGATTCAAGCCCACTTACCTACATCCGTTTACTACTACAGTGGAACCTCGATAACCCGGATTAATCGGGTTATCGAAAATCCGGGTTAGCCGGAGAGCATGGTAAAAGTTAATAAAATACGGTATACTTATAGATAAAGTCCGTTATAATTAAAATAACATGAAATATATTATATATGCACAGTACACATCAACCTTACCTATAGTTGTATATAGTATAGTATATAGAGTATTGTTCATTTCTAGGTAAAAAAACTCAGTCAGTTTCGGTTGTGCCAATAGGAACGATGTGATGTTATTTTAGAACATTGGCTCTTTCATTGTTTAAAAGACCATTGTAAGAATTTTTTAAAAGACAGTTGGAAATAAATCAAAGAATATCAGGTGCCTGTTGTTTGCGATAGCCCGAAATAATGAACGTCGCTCTACCGCCGCAGCCGTGTGCCATGAGTCATTTTTACAATCGTGTAGTTCAAATTACACAAATACCCATTATCTCTCAAATAATATACTCTGGTGAAAGCGAAGTTTTATCAATGAAACTCGATATTTTTAAGACATTCTAGAAGAGGCTACAGATAAAATGTTTTAACATAATAGTACATACATTTTTATTATTGAAATATTTGTCTGATGAAAATCGGTCCGGGTTAGCCGGACTTCCGGGTTATCGGGGGCCGACTTATAGAGGTTCCACTGAACTTGTTTTTACAGAATATTAAAAATAGTTTTGTGGTAAAATGGTTCAAAAACACTTAAACCCGTTTTCTACCAATGCAAAATGCAATTGTTTTCATTAAAATAAATGTAATGGCGATAGGTGGCGACTGTAGGGCGAAATATGCTTGGTATTTGGTATTATACTGGTATTATAATGGTACCTATTATACCACCAACTTACAATACCATTTAAGTATACGAATCTGTACTTCGAGCATATTTTTAGAAAAGTGCACTTAAACCCTTTTACTTCAAACCCCTTCAATTGAAAGTAAAAATGAACTTGAATCAGAGTAATCAGTAATAATTATTTGTGTCTAATTTTTTTTGGACAAATTTGTTTAAAGTTATCAGCATCAGCTAAAAACAGAAAACATACATATACTACATTCGCTCTATACAGATTTTTTTTGACACATTCGGAATAGGAAACATACAACACAAAAATTCCTACCTCACACTATTAACTGCTAAAATTAACTCAAATCAACTTAATCTTTCATTAAAAAAAGAAGAATTATTAGAAATAGTGTGAGTGTCTACTAATCTCGTAAAATTTTGTGAAGTTTATTTCTACGAAATATTTTTATTTTGTACAATAAATAATTTTCTCATTTTTGTTACATTATAATGGTGCAAATAAATAATTATTCATTGGCGTAAGGTTTATGTTATTTTTATGTCTGTTTACTATTAATAATATTGGATATGAGCAGGTGCGTTGGTTTTGTAGTAATTTCCAGTCACTTCTGACAACTGAACTTTTCAAAAAAAGGAATTACTACAAAATAAAATACCAAACGTCAGACCGCGTATTTTAAATTTAAGAAATATTTTCCAAAAATTTAATATTTCCAAACTAGACATTACGCTTTCGAGGTGTGAACAGTTTCTGTTTTGCAGCAGTTAAAGTTTGCCACTAGTTTAGGGTCTTAACCTAGCTAACAACCGCCGGTGTTGTTGCTTAAGTGTTTGCATATAGGTAAGTTGAGCATTTTTGCTTATATTTTTTTTAAGCGGCTTTCTTTTATGCTATTTTGCTTGCTCTTTTTATTTCTTTTTGCTTTCTAGTTATTAATACTTCATTGACTGGTTTTTTCTTACAATGAGTGAGGAAAAGGGGGGCTCAGTCCCCCCTTATCCTGATACTTCTTCTCCGGCTAAAATTGCAATGACTAATAATTCCGAAAAAAATCAAAATCAGACTTCCGACAATAATTCTCAGGAAGAAAAAAAGGTTAATACATACTCCGAAAAAGATCATGGACCTTTTGTAGTATATCTTGAATCTACAAATATACCGAATATAAAAATTGGCACATTCAATACAATTAAAATAGCTCGAGATATATTCAACCTCAAACTTAATGACGTTAAAAAAATAGATAGTAAAGGACTCAATAGAGTTTCAGTTGAATTTGCCAATTTTCACTCGGCTAACATGCTACTTAAGAACACTCAACTTCTAAATCAGGGATACAAGATATATATACCTTTTAACTTCGTAACCTGCAAAGGCATCGTCAGACAAATTGATACAGATATTGATGAAAAAGAACTTCTTCGGTGTTGCGATACAGGAAATGACATTGAAATTTTACATATAAAAAGATTAAATAGAAGAGTAATTAAAGATGGAGTAACTTCTTATGAACCCACAGGTACGACACTATTTACATTTCGAGGCGTTCTTATGCCCAAAACTGTGTTTTTTTATGGCATACCAAGACTAGTGGACACATATATTGCCCCAGTGACACAATGCTATAACTGTCTTAGATTTGGCCACACAAAAACAAACTGTAAAGGGAAAGAAAGATGTTTTAATTGCGGGGAAAACAAACATGAAGACGTATGCATGACAAAATGTTTTTACTGCAAGGACTCTCACAAATCTATTGACAAGAGCTGCCCAGAATATACAAGGCAAAAGAATATTAAAGAACTGATGGCGTATGAAAATTTGACATTTTTTGAGACAAGTGAAGCCATTCCAAAATCATACATCTCAAATAATAAATTTATTTATAACCCGAGAGATTTTCCAAATTTTAAAAATAACAGCAGCCCATTAGAAAATACTCCAAGTACCAGTACAAATAATTCTAACACCATAGAACCATCGCAACGAAGAACAAACAATTTTAGATCATCTACAGTAAAACGTTCCTTTCAACAGGTGGTTCTGAACTCCGACAACAAACGGAGAGTCGTGCAAAAACGTCAAGATAAGCAACCAAATGAAAAGAGTACATATACACAGCAATTAAGACCAGAAAAGCCAACCTCTTCCCCCACTAGCTCATTTTCTCGTTCAGAACCTTTCAAATCAAGAACCTCGGCTAATTTATCACAAAACTCCAATCAAGCCTGGCAATCTAGTGCATCGCAAAACTTTCAAAATATTGATACCTTTTCTTCAAATGACTTTTTAAACTCATGCCTAAATTTTTATTAGTAATACATCATCAGAAAACTTAAATTTACTTAAAAACCATTTATTTTCCCGATTAAACGTAGAGTCCTATATGGACCAAGAGGATAAATCTGATTCTGATTTTAATTAATTAAACATATCAAATCACATATTCATGAATTCAAAAAAGAAATTAAAAATTATTCAGTGGAATATTAGAAATATTAAATCAAACAGGGAAAACATAACGAACTTAATTTTCAAAGAAGACCCTGACATAATTGCTATTAATGAAACTTGGCTTAAACAAGATTTTAATTTTTCTTTGAAGTATTATAATGTTGTCAGACAGGACAGAGATGACGGATATGGTGGAGTAGCTACTTGTATCAAGAAATCTATTATTTTTTCTACAATTCAGAAGTACAACTCAGACCAAATCCAATACATAACAACAAAAATTGGTAACTTATACATAATAAACATTTACTCCAATACAAATAATGCCATAACTCTTCCTTTCTTGAGCTCAACAATAGAAAACATACCTACAGAAAACTTAATTATACTAGGTGATCTGAACTCTCACCATCCCCTATGGGATAAATGTCCTACCAATAATGGAGGAAAAAATATTTATGATTTTATTTTTGATAAAGAATTAATTATCCTAAATGATGGGTCAGCAACATTGTTTCAACCTCCTAATAATAATCTTAGCGCTGTAGATCTAGCCATAGCAAGTAATAATATGGCTCTATGTTCTACTTGGGGTGTCATACAAGATTGTGGAAATAGCAACCATTTCCCCACCTTTGTCATAATAAACAACTGTGAGTTTAACAAAAATGATAGCATCTATACAGAAACATACAAAATGAGAAATATTAAAAGAGCAGACTGGTATACATTCCACACTGGGATGATAACAGGAATGCTTGATTTACCGGTAAACTATAATTACAATGAGTTTTTGGAGGTAGTTAATCAAGTAGCAGATAACTCAATTCCCTATAAAAACTGTAGAACACAGGGTAAACCTTCAAATCCGTGGTGGGATGAAGAATGTTCACTTTGGATTAAAAGCCGCAAACAGGCAATTCAAAACTTTAAACAATCTGTTTCCTTAGAGAACTATATAAACGCTAAACGTATAATCGCCCAAACTAAACGAAACCTCAGAATTAAAAAAAGAAATAAATTCATAAACTTCTGTGAATCATTAAATAAGGAATCTAACACTACCTATGTCTGGAACAAAGTTAAAAAATTCTCAAATAACAAAAATTACGGCCAGACATTTCATAACCCCGCAGATAACATTAAAACAGAAATTCTACAGAACATGTCTGCAGTTTTTATTGATCCAAATTTTGAGCTTGACGATATAAACGAGCAAGTTTCCCCGTTTACAATCTGGGAACTTAACAATGCTGTAAATAATAAAAAAAATTCGGCACCAGGTATGGACGACATTCCTTACCTTATGATAAAACATCTACCACTACAAGCTAAACATTTTCTGTTGAATATCTACAATAATTGTCTAAATGGTGACAACCTGCCTGAAGATTGGAAAAACCATAATGTTATAAATATCTTAAAGCCACACAAAAATCCACTCTTGGCCAGTAGTTTCAGACCAATAGTTTTATCCTCACGTGTGCTTAAAACATTAGAAATATTAATCAAGAATCGCCTAGATTGGTCCTTAGAACATAACTGTTCATTCACCAACCATCAGACAGGTTTTAGAAAAGGAAGAGGCACTGCTGACAACTTGACCCTCCTTCATTCCACAATTGTGGAAGCCTTTGAATCCTCCCAATCGGTTTTGGCCATCTTTCTTGATATCAAAGCAGCATATGATAATGTCAATATATACAAACTTTATAGCAAACTAAAACTTCGAAATATTCCATCTGCAATAAATAATATTGTGTTCAAAATTTTACAGAACAGACTTTTATATTCAAGATCTAATGATGGTGACTTTTTGGGACCTTTCATGGCAACTAAGGGGCTACCTCAAGGTTCTCCCTTAAGTACCATTTTGTTTAATATTTATATAGCATAATTGTTTTGTATTAGCAATAATGAAGTTAAAATATGTGGATATGCAGACGACTTGGTTTTGTATATTAAGGGATATGATATCCAAAACATGGTAAGTAAAATAAACAAAGAATTGGAAAACACATTACACTGGCTTGCAGAACATGACTTGTCCTTATCCAAAGACAAATGTGAAGCTGTATGGTTCACAAAGGGTAGGCGAAGAGATAATCTAACAGAAATCAAAATCAACAACACAGCCATTCCTCTAAAAAATGAAGTGAAATTTCTAGGCATAATTTTTCATAAGCATCTATCATGGGACTTACATGTTGACAATATTATACTCAAGGCAAAGAAAAATATTAACATCCTACGTGCAATATGTAGAGTCTGGAGGGGAGCTGACCCACGAACACTCCTAATGGTTTTTAATGCCTTGATCAGATCTCACCTCGATTATGGTTCCTTCCTATTCAACCCAATATCACAAAAATGCAACAACAAACTCAATGCAGTATTTTTTGAGGGACTTAAGATATGTTTGGGGTGCATGAAGTCTACACCAAATTTGGCAATCTTGGCAGAGTCTGCCCAAATGGACCTAGAACATAGAAGATTATTGTTAGCCTCTAAATTTTTAAGTAAAATCATCATTATTGAGAATCATCCCATAATATTACTCCTAATTGAAATACGTAAAAGACTTATAAACAAACCTAATTTTTATACAAGGCATAATGTACCATACTTGGTTTCGGCATTAAAATATTTTTTTCCATATTTTAAAAAAATATACAAAAGCCCAAATTTTCCATGCTATGAATTAAACTATGATACACTAGTGAATCCACTTCCAATTCTAAATTGTAATATCAAAAAATATGACCCGATGATTAAAGAAAAATTCCTTATGACTACTGAACAATATGGGAAAGACCATACCTTTATATATACTGATGCCTCAAAAAAACAAAGAAAGGGTAGGTTTTGGGATATGCATCCCGAGTATTGATTATAATTTCTCCTCAAGACTTCCTGGAGCTCTAAGCATAAGCAAAGCAGAGAGTATAGCAATACATCAAGCGGTGGAAGTCGCAACTACAAAACATCTAAAGAAAGCTATAATATTTTCTGATTCGCTCAATGCAATAACCAATATTAAAACATGTAACATATCTGCTTCAGCAGATATAAGGGCCCTAAAAACAAAGAAACTTATATCTTCAGCCAATGAGAATGGTACCAAAATTCTCCTTTCCTGGATACCTGGACACTCCAATATATTTGGTAACACCCAGGCTGACATACTGGCAAAAATAGGAAGAGACCTGAATGTACCCATGGAAGTACAACTGAATTCCCAGGATGCCCTATCAATCATCAGAGGAAAAATTACAAAAGAGTACCAAGAAAAATGGAAATCTTTAGTCCAGAAGAAGACTTCGCAATACAAAACAATTCAAGACTTCTTTCCTACAAAACCTTGGTATTCAAATTTTCCATATAGAAATAGAAGACACACTACCACCATCATTAGAATGCGCACAGGCCATTGTTTAACAAAACAACATCTGTATAAAATGAATATAAAAGATAATCCTTTTTGTGAATGTGGTCGTCTCGAGGATCTAAACCACATCTTTTTTGAATGCCCGATTAATGTGATTCCTAATTTTGATATATACACAAAATTTATTTCCATGAACTTCAAAACACCGCTCTCTGTATACAATATTCTAAGTTTTTTAACGGAAGAATCAGTCAATGTAATTATGCGTTTTCTTGCAATTAACCAAATAAGCTTATAAACTGCAATGCGTTTTCTAGCAATTAACAAAATATGCTTACAAATTGCAAGGCTCAACTGTTTATATGTATCCGTGTTATATTATGTTGCTATTTGTCATTTAATTTATGTTTTAATTTTTAATCATACTGAACCTGACCCAATTAATCTCATTTAATTATAATCATCACACCTCATCAAAAGCTTCCTTACAAGAACATAGTCAGCGATTTTGGTATGGCTTAGAGCCAGACTACGTCAAGATCGCTTATAAATCGTGCTGGTAATCGCCTTGCAGCGAAACCAAAAACAAAAAAGAAGAAGAAGAAGGAATTACTAACGTCAGTGCCAAAGTGAATCTCGATAGAGCGAATTTAGTGGAGTCACTGAAGGTGGATATGAGCTATTACCTCCGATTTCGTTAAACCTCCATCGATTTGCATGAAAATTGGTGAGTGGTTAGAGGATATCTCAAGGAAAAAAGGTGACATGGTGCCAACTTGCGCTTTTACCCTGGGGTTGGACGCCACCCCTTCTCGGGGGTGAAAATTATTTTATTAAAAATAACCCCATAATTCGATAAAAGGAACAAATTTCAAGCAAAATTTGTGATATACAGTTATTAAAAAAAATCAAAACTTTTTCAGTTATTAAAGATCAAAGATTTTAATTTTTCTTGAGAAAAATTCATGTTTTTAACCAATTTTTCATCAATAACTCAAAAAGTGTAAGTTTTTACAAAAAAGTTATAATTATCAAAATTGAAGCTAATAAAAAATGAAATAAACTCTTTACTACAAAAACCTTTTAATGTTAAACAAAAGTGAGTTATAGGTAATTGAATGTATATTTTTTCGGCTAGTAAAAAACTCTTAAGTATTCAAGCTGAAATAACGGGAAATTTATGCATTTTATAACATAAACTTATTAAACATTTGTCAAAGTACTTAAAAACATCTATTAAATGAGCCCCCGAACATGTAGATAGCGTTAAAATTTATGCTCCAAAATTTTTTCAAAATTTATCTTTTAAAAATTTTTCCAAAAAACGTTATTGTTTTTTTTTAATAACTCCGTTCGTCTTTAAGACATCAGGTTCGTCTAAAACTGTTTGAAAGCTAATTCCAAGTGCTATTTAAGCACGTTAAACCTAATCTTTTAAACCTCTTACTTTTTTTTAAATAAAAGGTTAAATGACCCCGGTTGCATGGTTCCCACAGCAAAATTTAAGATTTAAACGTTTATATCTCGGTTATTTTTTACTCTATAAAAATAGTAGAACAGGTAAAATATTTTTTATAGAAAAAACTAAAATTTGGTTATATATCATTTTTTACGTATATTAAGTATTTTTGGAGTTATTATCAAAAGAATGTGAGAATTACAATAATTAAAAAAATATGATTTTTTTAAATTATATTTTTTTTTTCAAAAATATGCATTCTAAACCGGTCAAAATTATCGAAAACATTACTTATGCCAATATAAAGAAGTTCTTGTAAGGGTTACTATAAATATAATAATTTTTGTGGAAATGGCGTATGTTTTATTTTTCACTTTTTCCTAAAAAAAATCGAAACGGTTCTTTTATTTTCATTATAACTTGCTTAATATTGACGCTATTGCCTTGTTCTGAAGCTCATTTGATAGGTATTCCGAAGTACTTTAGCAAATGTTAAACAGGAATATTTTATTCATTGCATCGTTTTCCCGTTATTTAAGCTTGAATACTTAGATTTAGTACTCGTCGAAAAAAATACACATTCAATTGCCAATAACTCACTTTAAACTAACATTAGTTTAGTTTTTTTATATAAGGAATATATTCATTTTTTTATTATCTTCAATTTCAGTAATAATAACGTTTTTGTAAAAGCTTATAGTTTTTGATTTATACGTGAAAAACCGATTTAAAACATGCATTTTTTTACGGAAACATAAAATCTTTGGTCTTTAATAACTCAAAAAATGTTGATTTATTTTAATAACTTTATATAATAAATTTTGCTTATAATTTGTCCCTCTATCGACTTATGGTATTATTTTTAATAATATAATTTTCACCCCCGAGAAGGGGTGGCATCCACCCCCCAGGGTAAAAGCACAAGTTGGCATCATGTCACCTTTGTTCCTTGAGGTATCCTCTAATTATTCACCCAATTTTCATAAAAATCGAATGAGGGATAACGAAATCGGAGGTGAAAACCTTCAGTGACTGCACTAATTCAGTACCTATATTATATTCACTGAAGAGACGTCGAAAGAGCATTTTGTCTATTTAATATTAGTTTTTTCAACTTACTATTAAGAGCGTGCAAAATTTCGGATCAAGGGTTTTTAAATGAATTCAATTTTTTCGAATCCTGAGAAAACTAAGGAGTATAGACCATCAATGCAAGACTATCACATCTCAAAAATTACCATTTTTTGTTTTTTATGAATCTGTAATGGTAATGGGTAGTCTAATATAATGAAAGAGTATTATAACTCAAAATTTAATATAAGACATTATTAAACAATATTAATGTTAAGTTATAATACTCTTGCATTATGTTAGAATACCCATTATTATTACAGATTCATAAAAAACAAAAAATGGTAATTTTTGGGTTGTGATAGTCTTGCATTGATGGTGCTGAGAGATTAGCTTATTACCTAGGGCCAAAAGTCCGTTAAAACTTCTATAATGTTTATTTTAATTAGTTACAGGGTTGAAAAAAGAAAAAAATTAGTTTGATTTGTAGTTTAAGATATATCATTCAACAGAAACCTTTTGTTTATTTCAAGAGACTTTCGACCCTCGGAAATAATTGAATCTTTCATTTTTTTCAAAAACATTTTTCAAAAATATTTCTACTAGTTTTCTCATGATTCAAAAAAATACGTTTAAAAGGCATTACTCAGAAATTTTGCCTCTAAGCTCTCAAACATAGGTGTATGTAATAAGTTTTTTATACAAATTTTAACACTAAGAAATTTTTTTTACTTAGGTATTTTTTAATTGTATCTAGATTTTAGTGTATCTAATATTTTAGATTTATAAACCTTGTCGGTGATTTATTTTTCATAATTATTCTTAATTTTTTTTAATTGAGTTCGTAGGTATTTTTTTCTCTTATTTTTAAATATACAGAGTTGTATATAAATAATATTTTAGTAATTCGAAATAAATATGATAGTATAAAAATTACACAAGAATAAATTTTAAGACGTGAAAATTTTTCAATACAGTGGAACCTCTATAATTGAAATAATATGAAATATATATGCACAGTACCTACACATCTAAATTATTAAAAACACGCAAACACAAACCTAAGCAAACGGAAGCAAACAATACAAGACTGTACTACACACAATGCAGTCACAATCGGAACGATGTTATGAACAATGAAAACTAAGACCATTGTTTAAAAAATAATTTTTTAAATAGTATTTTAGTCTTTCTTAAACAATGCTAAGACAGTTTGAAATAAATAAAGGAATAACAGGTGCCTGTAGCTTCCGATAAATCCGAGACAATGACCGCCGCTCTGCCGCCGCCGCACAGTGTTCAAAAATGAATAAAACGTGATCGTAAGTACAAAAAAAAATAAATCTGAGAATGCCGAAATTAAGGGGTTTGTTTGTACTACTCACGATGCAACTTCTCAGCAAAAATTGATTTTTTATGTTTGTTAGGGTCAGATGTAATAATTATTAATGATCAAAAGTACAAAATTCGGGCAGATTGCAATTGCGCGCAGCGGTCAGGGTTCTCAACAGGGTGTCTAAGCCAATGGTGCAATTGCGCGTACGTCTTTAAAAAGGTATGCTCTGATTGCGCACAAAGTCGTAAATTATAGTAAACGGAAGTTTTATTTACTTCTTATTCGTTTTGAACGGAATTTTTGCTAATTTAAAAAAATTAAGATAATAACAAATGAATACTACATTGAAATAGTTGTGATAAAAAAAACTAAATAGTGTTTCTTTTATAATTAATATTTATTGTATTAAATAATGTACATATGTAGACATTTAATTTGAACATGCCTTATAACATATAGTTTTAACAAATTCTATTCTGGATATTTCTTTATTTTTAAATTTCTCTATCAAATTTGTTACATATTTTAATGTTCTTTCATAATTAATATTTTTAATTTTTTTTGTAAATGTAAGCTATTTAATTGCACATAATTAATTAAAAAATTAATATATTATATATATTATATATTATACAGTACACTTTTCAAAGGAGGGAGACCTAACCCTTCGGTCCAAACCTAACTTTCGGGTATTAGAGCTGCTGATATATACCGCTGCGCGCAATCACAATATACCGTTTTGTTTATCTGCCTTAATCCTTCCGTTGCGCGCAATCACAGCAACCCTCTTACGGCCGGTTTCACAAGTCGAAGTTAACTTGTGGTTAAGAGATAACCAGAAGTTACCCCGAAATATGTGTTTCACAATATCAGGTCAACGGCGAAGTTGTGGTTAACCGACAGAATTTTTAACCAGAGCTTGGAGTGATGGTTAAGCTCTTAACCAGAGGTTATCCTAACCTAATTTCGTTTTATTGACAGGACAGAGTGTATACACGTAAATTATTAATTACAGATATGAATTTATATGATGTACTTAAATGCGTTTAGCATTTCGGCGGCCATTGTTCGATTTTTAAATGATTTGCTTCCTGGGGTAATTATTAATACATACTATAGTCTCTTGCTTGCTACGTTTTTATATTAACAATTTAATTTTAACAATATTGGCGAAAGACCTCAAAACAAATATTATTCTTAAACAAAACTTAAAATGTATAATGTGCATATAATATACAGTGTGTGTACTTTAGTTGGCCACGTATGGGAAGCATTTTTAATATTAATTTTACGAAAAAAAGATACTTCAAAAAAGTTTTGCATAGTAATTTTTATGGTCCAAAATCTAAGATGCAACCATCATGTATCAAATTTTATTAATCCCATAGGAGGTATGTTAATAAAGCAAGGTAGCAAGAATCAACATCAAAAATATGATTATGCAAATCAACCACAAGTCTGACTGAATATCCTAACCACACATATACACACATTTACATTTCCTTAATCTGCAAAATAAACTCCACAACTAAATATAAAATCCTTCAAAAATATATACAACAAATTAATAGTCATAAAGCAATATAACAATTTATTGAATTTATCCTAATAAAAATCAATCTAAACTCATCTGACTGATCAGCTGATTTGATAATTCTTCCATAAAAATGTTATTTCTGGTGATCATTGTCCATAATTTCCTACCAACATAAGAAAAATAAAACAAAACTTACGGTCAACTAACCATGATTGAATCTGTGGTGGTGAAACAGCAACTGTCAGTTAGACTGTGGGTAAAGGTTAGTTGACCGCTAGGGTTAACCACAGATTGTGAAACCGGCCGTTAGGGTCGATTTCTCATACCTGCGTTAATCTATGGTTCAGTTGAACCGGGTTCACGGGTGATCTCCGGTTCTGTTTGGAATGCATTTCTCATTGCGCGTTCATGTCAGTGCTCGTTCTACAGCTTTCGAGAAATGCCAATAGATGGCAAAAGGTAAAAAACTGTCGCCATTTTGAACTACCTTTTTTATGCTGTTTTTGAATAAAGTTAAATTTAAGTATTTATAGTCAAATAGTAATTTTAATAATTATAAATAAATATTATAAAAACACAAATAATGTTATCGTTTATCGTTAGGCTTAATATAATAAAATAGGATATATTTATATTATGACAGCGTTTCGTGTTAATACAACGCATGCGTAGTCCATGAAATCATCTGAACTGAGTTCTGAAATCTTTGAACGGCCGAATTCCACCGTTCAAGCATCGTTCAAGTTTAAACTGCCATCGGTTGAACGGGAATTGAGAAAGACGATTTTGACTTTAAACTGACGTTTACTAGAAGTTCAGGTTAAACTGGAGTTGAACTCGATATGAGAAATTGGCCCTTAAAGGTACGATTCCGAAAGAGGCTGCAGACTGCAGACCGCAAACCGCAGACTGCAGCGACAGTGTCGTCTGCTGTCAGACCAATTCCGAGCAGAACTGCACTTCATCTACATAATATCGACAACAGCATTGCACGATGGGAATTTATAATAGTATAATATTAAAAGTCGTATAAGTAGGATGTCAGACGCAATGAACAACGATGAATTAATGTTATATCTTTGGATGGAAGAAGAAGATGACGACTATCTTTTACTTTTGCATTATAAAAAAAAGGAAATCAACTAGGTCCCTATTTAAAAGTAAACAATTTGAAGGAAGCTTGCCTCGTAAATAACTTAATATTTTGCTAAACAATTAATTAATTGCCCTTCTTATTCATTTAAAATACTTATTTTCAAAAGAAATTCAATTCTTTTCAATTTAAGTCAATTTGGAAACAGCAAAAATACGTGTCGTCGATCTGCGGTCGGTGACACTACTGGTTCTGGTGCAGTCCTGCGGTCTGCGGTGGCGACGTTCTGCGTGCGGTGGCGACAGTGCCGCTCTACTCGACATCAACCTCATAAGAAACCATATAAACCAGTAGGTCTGTCGCTGCGGTCTGCGGTCTGCGGTTTGCGGTCTTGTTCGGAATCGTACCTTAAAGGTAAATTTCAGTACCCCAGGAGGTATTTGACCGCTGCGCGCAATCACAACCCACCCATGAGCCATTCTGTTAAACCGCACCTGACTGAAGTAACCATTTCACGCGCTGGAGCGTGATAGGCAGCGAATGGGTTAAATACGACAAGAATACAGCCAAAAACACTTATGCCTAGTTGCACAAATTGATCTTAAGCTCCAGATTTCATGTTTTTCGATTCTTACCTTATTATCAATTATATCTATTACTATATTATGATATTTTTATTATAATATATTATAATTATATTATATTAATTCTCGTCTTAAGCTTAAGATCTGTTGGTGCAACCGGGCATTAATGACCGAAGAAACACTAGATGACATTGTCATTATAGCCGAGAGTTTAGATGAAGTTCACAAAATTATGGAAGAGCTAAAACAGGCAATAGAACAAGTAGGCCTCCTAAATATAAACTTTCAAAAAACAAAATACATGACCAATTTAGTTCCAGTTGAAATTATGAGAATACACACACCCAAACTTATAAGGAATCACCTGGTATTTCTTATTATTTTGGGCGAATTTAAAAAAACGAACACACGAAGTCAAATAATATTTATTTTAAAGCAATTTAATAACAAATACATAACAATTAAATAAAACAATAACGTATTTAACAAACAAATTGAAAGTGGTTGTTTTAAAGTAAATAGCATACAAAATTTCAATGTAAAACGAATAATGTTTAGCTTGTTTTTATTTATTTTTTTTTGTATTTTGTGATAGTCAGTGTTATCACCTCTAGTCCTTATGCAAGCTCCAGTTTGCGTGGGCACGCTCCTAATCAAATTATCAATATTTTGTTGTGGTAGGTTGCTCCATCCTTTAAAAGCAGCTTGTACTAGCCGTGCGGTTTTTTGTAGATTATACCGGCGAGCTCTAATTTTTCTTTTAAGCATATTCCACAAATACTCTATAGGATTAAGCTCGGGTGAGCAAGCAGGCCAGTCTAAACAAGGGATACCTTCTGCTTCAATGATGTCTGTAGTCACTCTAATGGTATGTAGAGGTCCATTATCATGCAATAAAATTAAATTGTCTCCTGTTGTGCCTCTCCAGAGCCTAACTACAGGTTATCAACATACCTGTGAGCAGTTACAGTTGATTGAATGAAAATTAAAGGAGTTTTTTTACGGATCACAACTCCTTTCCAGAACATTACACTTCCCCTTGTATATTTGTGAACAGATCTAACAGTTTTCGTTCTTGCTTGTCTTCCTCGACCTTTAAGTACACGATTTCGTGGGTCGTCTGATTTTCCATCTGATTACATTAAATTCTGACTGTTTTTGAAAATAGCACATTTTGTCAATTCCCAATGTTCCAGTTTTGGTGGTGAAGACACCAATTTAGGCGATCAATCTTGTGCTGCCTGGATAACTCGGAAACTCATAACTGTCACCTGCTGTATACTTCTTGGTACGAACTCTTCTTCTTATCCTTTCAACTGAAACAGTTACACATGTAGCTTCCAAAAGCTGCCTTTGGAGCTGCAGGTGAGAAATGGTTGGGTGTCTTCCAGCTGATTGGACAATTAAACGATCGTGGAGAGCCGTTAATACTTTTGGCGACTCTCCCTTGCTTTATTTTTGAGCTTTCCTAGTTCCTATTACCTGTCATATGTTTTGGACAGAAAGCCCTGTATTACGCCTAGCTCTGCAGCTATGTCCATCTGAGAACATTACTTTCTCCATAAGACCAATAAACTTTTATCGTTTTAAGTTCTATAACCCCACATGAGGCATATTTTCGTTTTTGGACGCAAAAGTTAGTTTATTTATTTTCGTTCAATTTGCAACTCAAGCAAATAATCTATACCGTACCGGGCTGTACTATCCGATCGTCTTGTATATTTGTTTTTTTTTTCAATAAAAACCTTTAATCTTCGCAACAATAACAAGTTTTTTCAAAAGAAATAAATATTACTTTGAAATACATGGTGATTCCATATGTTTGGGTGTGTGTAGGTGGGCCAAGCGCGGATTCAAGGGGGATTGATAGAGTCAATTGCCTCCTCCTTGAGACCTCGCCTGACGCCTGGTGTCTACTGATACTGTTTTTAAGAAAGGGATTACGATTGTGCATAAATAGTGAATTTTGTGTCCTGTTGATAACTGAATAACTGAAACATAAATATGGCAGAATTTTTTGGAATCGAAAATTATTAAAAGTCTTTGGAACATAATAAATAAAAAAGTCCCACAATAAATCTATTTAATTGCCATCTATTCAATGCAATGCCAGAGACCAGATAAAAATAGTAATTGCCGGTGCTACGTTATAGTTTAGGGTGGATCTGTTTTGAGATGGACGTTGAGAGGTGACTCAAATTTTTTTGCAGAAGTTGCTTGAAAATAAATCAAATAATAATATTTGAGTTATCTTCCCTCTCAAAAAGGTCCGGAACATTGTTTAAATAATCAAAATGTCAAGAATTGAAGGAAAAATTCGATTTTTTTCTTGGTTTTTTGATTATAACTTTAACAGTATACATTTCCGAGAAAAGTTGTGCTGACATAAAAGTTGCGTAATTCAATTTACTACAATATAAAATTGGTTAAAAATTTAAAAAATAGTCACCCTAGTTGCAAAATAGCAATAATTGCGAAAAAACCATACAAAAACAAGTATTCGCATTTTACGTTTTTCAACCATTTATGCTACACTTAGGACCTTCATATTTCACCCAGAAAAACTTTATGATACAGTAAAACAATACTGTAAATTTCATTAAGATCGGTTCAATAGATTTTGCAAAATAAATTTTGCAATACAGGTTTCGCAAAAAAATTCATTTATTCAAAATGTTACAGGACTGAAAATAAAGCAGATAGCAAGTTGAATTTTTTTTTTGCTTATAGAAGTGTACTGTACCTTTCATTTGCAATTATCAAAATTAAAATCGATTAATTACCACGGCGTCAGAAAATTTTTGAAATAAACAATAATTTTTGGTGCTACGCGCAGGACAGCAGTGTTCGATTCACACAGGTTGATTTCCACCAAAATTTCTTCCAATCTTTATCTAATATATTATTTTCTTACTCTATATTTTGTTGTATTTTAATTTTTTAATTCCACAAAAATCAAACTAATTTTATTATTGTTTGTGAAATATTGTTTAAATAATTGCATATGTTTAAAAATAATAAACTTTTATTATTTAAATTAAAATATATGAACAAAGAAAGTTTTTGCTAATGAAAATGTTATTTCAAAGGATAGAGTATGTGTTTTTATTTTGCAATAAACAAATTTATTTATTTATATCGAAATGTCATAAAAATTAAAATTTATCAAATATTATCAAAGGTCATTGGAATGCCCAATCAGAGCAACCTATCCGCTGTCCTGCGCGTAGCACCAATAATTAATGTTTATTTAAAAAAATTCCTGACGCCGTGGTGTTAAGCGATTTTAATTTTGCGAAATTGCAAATGACAGGTACAGTACATTTCTATATGCAAAAAAATTTTCAACTTGCTATCTGCTTTATTTTCAGTCCTGTAACATTTTGAAAAATTGAATTTTTTTTACGAAAGCTGGATTGCAAAATTTATTTTGCAAAATCTATCGAACCGATCTTAATGAAATTTAAAATATTGTTTTACTGTATCATAAAATTTTTCAGGGTGAAATATGAAGGTCCTAAGTGTAGCATAAATGGTTGAAAAACGTAAAATGCGAATACTTGTTTTTGTATGTTTTTTTCACAATTTTTGCTATTTTCCAACAAGGGTGACTATTTCTTAAATTTTTAACCAATTCTATATTGTAGGAAATTTAATTACGCAACTTTTATCTCAGTACAACTTTTCTCGGAAATGGATACTTTTAAAGTTATAATCAAAAAAACAAGAAAAAAATCGAATTTTTCCTTAATTTTTTGACATTTTGATTATTTAAACAATGTTCCGGACCTTTTTGAGAGGGAGGATAACTCAAATATTATTATTTGATTTATTTTCAAGCAATTTCTGCAAAAAAATTTGAGTCACCTCTCAACGTCCAAATGTACTAATATTTTTACAGATGCGCCCTGGTCTATTATGGTAATTTGATCATTTAATAAAAGCTTCGAATCCCGAATAAGAGCCGCTTTTAGAAGGATGTCCAAAGTATTATGAAACATACCTAAAATTGGCCTCCTTCCGACTAATTCGCTGCTACGTGTTTTCGGTCTTACTGTATGGTGTCGAGTCTTGGACTGTGAATAAAATCGCCTTGAGGCTCTCGAAATGTGGTGCAAGAGAAGAATTTTAAGAGTTTATTGGAAGGAAAAGATTCGAAACTACACAATACCAGAATGTCTCAGCAAGACTACTACGATTATAAAAAGCATCAAAAGAGCTAGCTGGATTATTTTTGACATTTAATGAGAGGTCCCAAATATAGGTTGCTACAAAATATTATTCAAGTGAAAATAACAGGCAAACGCAGTCCAAGACGAAGAAGAACTTCATGGTTGATTTAGGGTGGCAATAAATAAAATTAAGATACCTATGATGGTAACCACCGTTCTGAAGGGACATGGAACATGAAGAATGAGGAAATAACAGCCCATCCCGAAAAAGAATCCTGCGTACGTCAGTCACGAGAAGATTTTTATTTCATTGCCCCCACCTTGCAAGGTTGCTGGATCCGCCGTTGAGGTGGGCACGAAGTATGTACATCAGGTAAACTTGGAGAATAACCGAGAACAACATCAAAATATTAGAAGCTATATTAGAATATTAATGGATGTTTTTTTAGAAGATCGTTAGGTATATGGTATATCCCGCAATCCCGCAGGGAAAGAGTTCGAAATGAGGAAGTAAGACGACGAATGGGAATAGATGGTTATATAATTAACAAGATACTATTGGGTTTCAATTTATCAATCAAAGATAGAATAAAAATTTTTATTTTTTTTTATATAACGCGGGCACATAAATTTGATACACCCTGTATATTGATTTATAAATATTTATTAGAAGTTAGCTTTCACGCAAGGTTGTTTCTCCTTAATGAATTTTTCCAGGAAGAATTAAAAACATTTTTGTAAATAAAAGTGAAGTGAAAGTTATTTAGGATTATTATTTTAAACCGATTGTTTGTTACGGGAAAGGTAGAAACCATAGGTAATTAGTTCTTAGAAAATTAAGGTAAAGAAAGTTTGGAATTTTAATCTCTTTTTGTTTAACCCCGAGTAAATTTTGCAGAATTTCCCGAAAGTAATTATTATGATGGTAGGAATAATTTTGAAAGTATGAGTGGGTTTTCGAATGAAAAAAAGAATGGGGAGAGAGAAATGTTTCTGATTGGCTTGGCAATTTGGAATGGGGAAAGTTTTGTTTGAATGTTGAGACAGTTTGGAAAAGAAAAGATCAGTGTGTTACCGGCAGCCGAGAGGAGCAGTCAAAAGTTTTCGTGAGTAGTTCAGAAGCAAGTACTAGTGGTGGTTTTGATAGTGAGAGTAGCTGAAAAGTGGAACGAGAGACAAATCAAATCGAGAAGAAATACCTCTTTGATTCTGTAAAGCCCAAGAGAGTAAGTTACAATAATTATCGTTATTAAAATTATTTGTGACACCAAGTAAAAAAAAAGATACTTGGGTCTCAGGAGATTATTGTTGAGAGAAAGAGAGGAGAGAGTTTTGGAGTTTATTGAACGAGTACTGGCAAAAAAAGAGGCCTGGCTTGTGTTTTCGGAGAAATAGTTGCTGGTATCCTGCTGGATTGTTTGCTGAGAACGGAGAGGGCTTTGATTGGTAGCCTAACATAATCAACAAGGAGGAGCTGTTTGGGTCAAGAGGAGACATCATTGTGTGTGAATCAAAAAGATCAGTCAATAACCTATGTGATAGATTTTTTTATAATCAGAAGTTAATTTTTTTTTACGTAAAAGCATATGAATTTAAGATTCCAACATTTCAAAAATTTAATAGGAAGTATAAGTAATTTTGCGAATACCAAATTTGTTTGTTTAGCTGGTTTTATTAATGGTATCAAGAACAAAGCGGTAAATATTTGTTTGAATTAGATAAATTTATATGGTAAAAGTTTCTTTTGGACAGTTATGCCCACAGAATTTAATTGATAAATTTACAGAGCATTGCTTTTGATAATAAAGGTATTTGTATGTGTTTATTTAAGGTATTTCTATTTATTTCCTTTTCCTATTTTTATCCTGATAAGGATCAACTAAGAGATACTAAAGCCACGAGAAAGGATAAGTACAATCTAAGATAATTTAATTACTTTTTTTTATGACAAAAAGGCACCCTGAGAATTTTTATTAATTTTTATGTATGATTTGCGACAATTAAATAATTAATCAAATAAATAATAATTAATATCAAAGTAATAGAAAGCAGATCATAACAATACATTGAGAGGAAACAGTTGATTTGGTGTGGTCATGTTCAGAGAATGGAAGACACAAGATTGCCCAAAAAGATTATGCAGTGGGTAGCACCAAACCGTAAAAACGAGGAAGACCCAAGAAGACATGGAAAGAAGGGGCAACCAAAGCAATCAGTACAAGATATCTTAGAGATGGTCAATGGAATGATAGAAGGACGTGGAAGTTAGGCATCGGACAAGGTGGAAAGACGTTCTAAAACCGATATATAGGTAGGTAATATTTAATAAATAATATCTCATATGCTTTATTTTTTCAATTTTGTGTTTTCATGTCGATAATTTTTTATAAAAATTGGTGATTCTTTTATACATTTTTTTTTATAAAAAATGACTTCAATTTTGTATGTAAATCGGGATTATCTCGTATAAAATTCGTAAGGTCTTTGGACACGGCCCTTTTAAAGTTCAAAGCTTCTTAAACCCCTTCTGTTTTATTGCTTAATTTACCTTATAAAAAATTATGCAAAGTCTATTGTAGGCACTGCACTATAATAATAGTGAATTTATATCTGTTATTTCGAAACCACAAAAATGTATTAAAACGCTGCAAGTCTATGTTGGTATTATTCTATTACATAATTTTAAAGTTGGCCGAGTATACACAGAATATACCCATTTAAAAATACGCTGTGTCTAGGTACACGCTAACGTGTACGCAAATAAAAAAGACACGCGAAACGTCATCAAGCCAGTGACGTCGCTATTTAGCGTGCACTCAGCGTGCACTGTTATTTAGCGGTTTTTTGCATACACGCTAACTTGAGAATACCGCGAGTATCAGAGTGAGGTAAGAATTTGTCTAAAATCGTTGTGTGTACACTTTAATATTGATTAGTAAAGAGATTTTTTATTTTGTATAGTGTTTATTTATAAATTAATAATGGAGTGTGGACAATTATTTAGTTCTTTTAATGAGTTTAACAACATTTTAAAACACTATGAAAAAAAGAGACTATAAATTAATATATCGGGTGTCAATTTGAACTTGCCATCCCCTATAATTTGGTTCCAATAGAAAATCTAAAAATATACAGAAACACGTCAAATTTATTTGTGAAGGGGACGTTTTGTAGACCAGTTTTCAACTAAATTACATTAACCCTCTAACTGGGGCGGACACAACCCCCAAAATCTTTAATGGAAAGGGGGTTTGAGTGATACCTTATTTTAAAGATCGTTCGATTACCTTTTCAAAAATGCCACATACATTATATTTATTTTCAGCACTTTTGGAAACATTAAGTGAAACCACACAGATATTAAATATCGACTTCAGAACTCCAAAACTTTTTTTGGAGTATTGAACTCCAAATTGATTTTTTTTGGGTATTGGAGTATTTACAGTATTTTTAGATTCATTTTTTAAAAAGCAAGTAAAACCGTAAAGATATTAAGTATCGAGTTCAGAACTCCAAATTTTTTTTAGAGTATTCAGTCCAAGATTTTTCCAAAAGTACTGAAAACAAATGTAAGGTATGTGGTATTTTTAAAAAGGTAGTTGAATGACCTTTAAAATAAGGTGTCACTCAACCCCCCTTTCCATTAAAGATTTTGGGGGTAGTGTCTGCCTCCGCTAGAGGGTTGATGTAATTTAGTTGAAAACTTGTCTACAAAATGTCCCCCTCACAAATAAATTTGTCGTGATTTTTCATATTTTTAGATTTTCTATAGGGACCAAATTATAGGGGGTGGCAACTTTTCAAATTGACACACTGTATATATTTTTAATTAGAAGTGAGACAGTATTACCGCTCAAAATTAAAATAAAAGGAAGACTTTCACAATAATAATTAACTTACCTATAAAAATTATTTTATTATATGGGCTATTCCACGAACATACGCCTGTTTTTAATTACTTCGACAACGAATATTTTACTGTGCAACATAAGAAGTACGAAAGTAAATGGCGCTAATAATTATTCCAATAAACAACAATGTAATTTGCAATTTACTTTCGTTCTTCTTATTTTGCACAGTAAAATATTCGTTGTCGAAATAATCCAAAACAGGCGTATGTTCGTGGAATAGGGTATAAAAGGGGTGATACACACGCGAGTAAATACGCGAACTTATGGCTCGCGACCTTTTTCGCGCGTGTATCACCGCAAGTACGCGTACTTTAAGTCCGCCGAGTAAGTACGCCGTCGATCCAACAAGTTTGAAATTTTACTCGTAACCCGTACGTGTATCACTGCCACGAGCCACGAGCTTCGAGCCATCATGTTATTGCGTTTAAAGTTACACTTATATTTTCACTAATTAAGCAAATTGCCTAGAAATAATTCAATCGTTTATTGTTGAAAGGAGACAAGTTACATTTTATAAGTTTTGAGAAACCGTAAAACACTATTTTAAGCTATACTAAATTATTTTGATTATTTGTTTTTGAGTAAACCTAATTATTTATAGGCTGTTTTATCCTCCTGATGAAATTTTACCGTCTTATCTATGATATTTTGTTTGTTTATGCCTACCTTGTATTAAATTAAAATAGATCTAAAACAAGTGCTATACTTCACATCATGATTTTGACAGCTTACCACACTTATAAAAAATCAAATTATTCTTCTATTTAACAAAACCTGATCAAAAAAATAATCAAACTCTACTAAAAAACATAAGATTTCAGCAAAAGTAGGTACACAGAAAATAAAAAATTTAACCACGAGGACAGTTTCTAAATTTTTTGCTACCGACGGCGACCGCGATCTTTAAAACCGCGTACTTTAAATCTGCCGTGTATCACTGACGGCGAGCCGAGTAAGTCCACGATCTTTAAACCCGCGTACTTAAAGATTGCGTGTGTATCACGCGCTTAACAATATTTTGTACATGTCATGTCAACTAAATACATATTTATTTTACTAATCTGAATATATACTTTTATATACATTGATCTATTACAATTAAGTTTCAAACATCTGAATAGTTCAGCTTTCCTTCCCTTAATAACAAATATTTTTCTATCAAACAAACACTTACGCCCGATTTCATAATAACGTTAAAGGAGGCTTTTATCAATACATAACCAATTAGTTAAAGTCTCTTAATTTAAGTCCCCTTTAACTTTATTATGAAATCGGGCGTAAAAAACATATCAAAATAGCGTGTACCAAATATACAGCCACTGCGCACGTGCGCACGCTAAATAATGACGTCACTGGCTTGGTGAAGTTTAACTCGCGTGTATGTTAACCAAACTTTTTTATTTGCGTACACGTTAGCGTGTACCTAGACACAGCGTTAAAAATATTATGTCTAACTTCTTTGCTTATTCAGCGGCAAGAGACCTATACATTTAATTATCAATTAATTATACATTTTATTATCAAGAACATACAGTGCTCACCAATTGAAAGGATCAAAGTATGTAATATTTTACGTAAGAAATAGTCGGATTTTGTAAAAATTTAACAGAATTAAATTAATACCCCGACTTTGTTATCAATTTTAAATGAAATAAATTAAATTTTGGTATTGTGTCCATGCATTTTTTCTTTTTTTTTTACTATCTTTAGCCAAATGCAGCCGCCCTGAACATTTCTATGGAGGTTCCATTGTCGTGGGTTTGATTTTCATTTGATATTAACGCTGTTTGGGTTCCGTTGTTTCAAATAGTGGAGCATTTTTATTAATTAGTCATAAACTATGCATTGAAGGCGTTTAGATATTGTTCATGTTTAATTTTCGTTCAAAAAAATATTATAAACCAAGAAGAAGTACGTGTGATCATGACTTTAAAGTTTTATGCCGATTTAATAAAGAAAATAAGGGACTTTGAATTGAAATAACTTTTTGGACACAAGGGTTAACGCAACGTGAAGTGGCTCAACGTTTGGGGTGTTCACAAAAAGTTCTAAATAAGCTTCTAATCGTTTTGTCACAAATGGTGTAGCCTCATATGTTCATGGTGGAGAGCAGCAACGGAGTACCAACGCTGTTGATGACCGATATATGCGAATTATTGCTAGAGAGAACCCAACAACTGCTTTTCGCATTAACAGAACATTGCGCAACGCCAATGGAGCACAATTTATTTCAAACCAAACCGTTAGAAGAAGGTTACATGTGACTGGCTTAAAATCAATAAAATGTCCATCTCATCTAGTACTAACCAGGGAATATCGCGGATTGAGAAACTATGGCTGAAAAACACCGCAAGTGGACAATCAACGAATGGAGGAACTGTTTATTTACAGATAAGTATAGATTTTGTATAGACAATTCCGGTGGTCGTATTTTGGTTTAAAAGGAACCAGGAGAGGTATAATGAATATTACTGGGTGCCTAGAACTGCTTTTGGGGAGGCTCTATTTGCGTTTGGGATGGTATTTTTCGTGATGGCTGCACCGACTTCGTGGTTCCTGGGATATAGAGATACGGTTGTAAAATGTAGAACCAATTGCGGGTGCAATCGGATAAAGTTTTGACCTTACTGACGACAATTCCCCCGTCCCCACCGTGCAAGAATTGTGAACGAAAGATTGCAGCATCACGCTATTGACAGAATGAAGTGGCCCGGTCACCAGATATGAACTGTATAGAACATGTCTGGATAGCTATAACACGACAACTAAATGTGTTACGATAATTCTCTGAATACGCTTCAATAGTTAAGTGAATTTTTGAAGCACATGTGATTCATGTGAACAACATTGGATCTAAATTTTTTGAATGAATTAATTGAGAGTAGCCTAATAGAGTAAGAAGTTTAATTCGTTCACGAGGAGGTCAAACAAGAGATTACGTCCCCCTTTGTAATAATTGTGAACGAAAGGTTACAGCACCACGTTATTGGCAGAATGGAGTGGCCAACCCGGTCACCAGATATGAACTGCACAGAACATATCTGGACCGCTATAACTATAGATATGAAGGTAAGAAAGATACGAGGTACGAAAAATAGCGTAACGGTTAGCAGTTCGGATGGGTGGTCTATCTATCCCTCTCTACCGGCGCTTGGCTTTCTCTAGCATATGATGGCCGCTGCCTCTGTGTCTGTGTCGTTCCATTACTCCCACCTCTTGGTAGATACGCTCACACTTGTACCACAGACAAAGATAGCTAGACCACTGTACTTGATATTGGCGTTACACCTCGATGCATTGAGCGACCTGTAACTAGCCTGATCTATTGTTAATATATCTATGGCTTTAACACGACAACTAAATGTGTTGTTGTGAAGAACATATGAACAACTTCGGATATCAAAATTTTTCGAATGCATTCATTGAGGGTAGCCTAATAGAGTAAGAAGTTTAACTCGTTCACGACTCACGAGGAGGTCCAACAAAAAATTAGAATGTTTATTTAAACTTTGTAGACCAATAGGTAATTGTCTTATTAATTTGGATTTTGTAGAACACAATTTTATGGTACTTTGTACTTTATTTCAATAAATTGTTTTTCTTTTGATTATTTATATTTCAAAAAATATATACATTTTCTAATTATTATACCTAACAACGAAAAAATACTACGACGTGTAACAAACCTTTAAAATATTTGAAATAATAATTATGATCCTTATCAATTATTGTTGAGCAGTGTAAATATCTCAGTTTTGACAATTTGTTGACGCGCTTATTCACAAGAGTCCGACTTTAACCTTCACTTCACAGAAAATTGCTTGTGTAATTCCCCGAAAGTCGATAAGTATGTAATGTAAAGTATACCATACATTTTTTAATTTCCTTCCATTTATTTTAGTTCTTATCTTATCTTTATCTTAGTTGTAGGTTGGGGTTGCATACGAGCGTGTTAACCTATTGCTTTGCATATATTTAATTGTTTAGAACTGTGAGAAACGATTATTATTGATTTTATTGACTATATAAATATATCCAGTACCCAGTCATTTGCATTTGATACAAGGTGTGTAGGACATCAATTTTATTATTTTCTCGGTAAGTTAACAATAAATTTTATTTTAATAAATTAGCAGAATTTATAACAGCATGTAGGTAGGCCTGGATCCCGCGTACCAAAAAAGTTGATTAATAGCAAGCTGAAAATTTGTTAATAGCTTAACGGTGTCTAGTCGGACAAACTTTGGTGTATGTGAACGAGAAGCATATTTACAGATGCTAGCGTGTATAGACCACCAGACACCAGGGTGTTGAAATCAGTTATGGTTTGGAATTTTGGAAAAACACTAAAAACAGTACATTTACAGATGCTAGCGTGTGTAGACACCACAGTGTTGAAATAAGTTAGGGTTTGGAAAAACAGTACATTTACAAATACTAACAGATTTGGCACCAGAGTGTTGAAACCAGCTAGCTTTTTTAGTGGCTATATTATTATATGCATAGATGCTAACGGCTATTGACATTGATTTTATATACCTACTTCTGTGGAAAAATGTTTAAGTGATTTAGTTATTAATGAATAATTAAACGTTGTTGGGATATGAACAATATAAATATATTAACACAAAAGAACAACATAAAAAATAATATTAGGTCCATGTCCATTAGCAGATCCATGCCCTTTAACGTTAGGTTGGTTCTGTGTGATGTTTCTCATCAGGTTTCTACTTCTTTTTTTCCTTTTGTTGCCTCGGTTTTGGACGAAGTGACGTCCAGATTCTACGAGATCTGCAAGACAATCCTTCACGATCAGAGGCGGCTTTACCTATTGTGCAGGGTGTGCGGTGCACACGGGCGCCGGGATATTGGGGGCGGCGAGCGCCAAGGAGCTGGTCCTTTACTTTGTTTCAACATAAAATATGCTTTAAAACGATTAAAGAAAATTTACATTGGCACTTAAGTGCGATTTATAGATTACTGCCCGCCTGGCTGTCCGTCCAACGGACGGGCGGCAATCCTTTGATTCGTTTGAAGACATGTCCTGTCCCGAAAATAATATGTGCGTCCTGTAATAATTCGTTAATAAATTATTATTTTTTTTTAAATAATAACAAAGTTGTCCTTTTTTATATATCTAACCAATTCCTTCCTAAAAGTACTATTTGCTCATGTACTCAAACCTGTCAAATTTCCTCAACCAACTTTCAGCCTTACCTCATAGATAAAAAAGTTAATTTTTAATTAAATATTTTTAACAGATTTCAGTAGGTTGTTCTGACGCCGTGAATACGAATACGTATTGGCTCCCGACATGATTTAATATTGTACTATTTGCATCTGGATTTCTGTTTACATTATAAGCGTACCTAATATCCTATGTACTAGTACTAGATAGGTACCTATTCGACTATTCCATTTTGACTACGCATCTACCAAAGGGCGCCATGGCATCGACTGCACACGGGCGCTACATGGGCTAGAGCCGTCACTGTTCACGATGCTTTCTTCTGCTGACAGCAGTTGGTTTTGGTTGAACCTTAATTTTTATGTCTTTGAATAGGAGCTGTTAATTGAATAACGTACAAAAATCAAAAAAATCTGATGGATTTTCGATTTTCTTTAACTTATTGTTAAGTAGCCCTAGCATTTTCTTCAGGTGACTGTATTAAATATATTATAAGTTATAAGTTATATTGTATTATAGTTATTTATGATATAAGTGTTAAAAGTACACGTTTAAGGCACGCATGTGAAAGTTTGCAGAATGAGCGATAGCGAGTTCTGCATTTCACATGAGTGCCTTAAAAATGTACTTTTTAACACGCATATCATACAATATTTTTTCTACAAACGTAATTACAGGACAATATCTACAAAAACTTTTACTTGAACTTGACTGACATTCCATTTTTATATTTTTTTGACATTACATCAAAATTGTCTATACAGTCAATATGAACTGCAGTGCCTTAAAAATATTTTAAAGCACTAGTGCCTTAAAGTAGCATTTTTAACGCACTCATGAAGTGCTAAAAATTGCATTTTTAACACGGTTGTAGAAAAAATATATTATATTACATAAATTATTATATTATATTATATACACTCAGGTGCAAAAAGTCGATCCACTAAAAATTTGGTCATTTTTGATGATCAAATTTCCTAAACCTGTTGTCCGAATTAAGTGATATTTTTACCATGTTATAGCGTACTTATAGGTCTGGATCCCGCGTATGAAAAAAAAGTTGATTAATAGCAAGCTGAAAATTTGTTAATAGCTTAAGGGTGTCTAGTTGGACAAACTTTGATATATGGGAACACTGGAACAGGGGAAGTTTTAATTGTGGAACAGTTTAAAAATTTGGAACGGTCAGACCACGAAAACGGCACATTTATTTTGTCCGACAGAATAGACTTAAACTCTCCGAAAAGAGGTTAAACTCTCATGCAAAAATCAGACTGCTATTTATCACCTGTCATAGTTCCTGTCATTTGACATATTCTACATGTTCCACTCATTAAAACTCCCATTTGGTGATAAATAGAAGTCTGATTTTTGCATGAGAGTTTAATCTCTGTTCGGAGAGTTTAAGTCTGTTCTGTCGGACAAAATACATGTGCCGTCTTCGTGGTCTGACCGTTCCAAATTTTTAAACTGTTCCACAATTAAAACTTCCCCTGTTCCAGTGTTCACACATATCAAAGTTTATTCGACTAGACACCCTTAAGCTATTAACAAATTTTCAGCTTGCTATTAATTAACTTTTTTTTCATACGCGGGATCCAGACCTATTATCCATGTTATAACGATATCGCTGTAATAATATTGTTGCTAGAGAGGTAAAGTGTCATTGTGTACTGGGTGTACGAATCAAACTGTGTTTCTTTCTCAAAGTTCGCATCTGGACTATTTTAGCATTTATAAAATACTGAAATTAAAACCCAACTATAGCCTCAGGTTCTCTTAACATTCTGTTTTTAAATTCATGTTGGATAATAAAAAATAAAAAAGTTAGGTACTTTAACAACTGGCCATGTTCGTCATCAGTACAGGTTGTTTCTAAATAATTGCGACAAACTTTAAGGGGTAATTTTACATGAGAAAATAATGTTGTTCTGAAGCTATTTTCTTGTGGCATTTTTACAATTTTAACTATTTATAATGGGAATAGGCCACAATATTATTAAAAAATGATTTTTATTAACGTTTCGACGCGCAAATCGGGTGCCGTTGTCAAAATACAAAATACTATTAACATAAACAAAAATGTTGTTGCTTAGTAAAAAAATTCTTCTAATAGACCAGTGCAAATAGCAAAAAAACAATAAAAAATTAATAGCAGGATGAGACCAATTCCAAATGAAAGTACACATATTAGATAACATGTGGAACATTTTTCACCAAATCTGGATGAGGGGAACATGGGTTGGGGGAGCGCTTTTAGGGGTGAAAACGGTTAATTACGATTTGCGGCAAAACGGCACATCCTATCGAAAAAAGTTAAATCGCAAAGTTGTAGGTTATAAGAAGATCTATAACTTTTTGTATATAAACATTTTTCACATAACCTCAAAATATCCGAGCAAATTGGAAAATTCGATGTTTTTGATTTTATTTTTTTTTTCTCACTGAAAAAAATTTTTTTTTTAACAAATATGGTGGAAACTTACCTCTTTATGTCCCAAACACGCTGTAATTTTTTTGTATAAAAATATTTTTTAAAACTCTTGTTTTTTATGTTTAAGAGAAAATGTAAGCATTTTTTCAATTGAAAAATCTCCCGAAATTTTTTTAGCTTTTTTAAAGAAGTTGGCATTTTTTTGTTTAATGAAACCTCTATTTTCTAATGGTGTAAAAAAATATATACGTTACTGTGGAAAATTTTGTCACAAAAGGCAAAAATCGGAAATTTATTTTCAACCCCTCACCATTTTCAGATTCTCAGACGTAATGTAAGTTGCATAGCTGCGGAAAGCTGCATAGAGGAAACTGCAGAATCTGTAAGCATTATCGAATGTGATGAAGAAATGCCATCAAAGAAGCAAAAACTTAATTAATTGATGAAAAATTGGCCATTAAAATTATAATAATTACTTTCTTTTGTATTAAATAAACTTTTTCGTTAAAAAAGTTGTTGCGACTTTTAATTTGGTTCATGAGAAAAGAGTTTAAAAAAATGTAGCTTATAGGTAAGTAGGCCGACTTAAAAAAATATATAGTTTAAAAAAAATAAAAAACACGCTTTTAAAGCACTAAAAATTTAAAAATAACTTTTAAAATTAGAGCTAGTAATATTTTATTTTTAAATGGTTAGTGCTTTAAAAGCGTGTTTTTTATTTTTTTTAACTATAATTTATTCACAAAATTAAAAATCACAGACAACGGCACTAGTGTAGTAAATTTTTAACAGAGGTTCGTTGGTTCCTGCTCGCTATGCAACTTATATTACGTCTGAGAATCTGAAAATGGTGAGAGGTTGAAAATAAATTTCTGATTTTTGCCTTTTGTGACGAAATTTTCCACAGTAACGTATATATTTTTTTACACCATCAGAAAATAGAGGTTTCAATAAACAAAAAAATGCCAACTTCTTTAAAAAAGCTAAAAAAATTTCGGGAGATTTTTCAATTGAAAAAATGCTTACATTTTCCCTTAAACATAAAAAACAAGAGTTTTAAAAAATATTTTTATACAGAAAAATTACAGCGTATTTGGAACAGAAAGAGGTAAGTTTCCACTATATTTGGTAAAAAAAATATTTTGTTTCAGTGAGAAAAAAAAATAAAATCAAAAACATCGAATTTTCCAATTTTCTCGGATACTTTGAGGTTATGTGAAAAATGTTTATTTACAAAAGTTGTAGATATTTTTATTGCCTACAACTTTGCGATTTAACTTTTTTGGATAGGATGTGCCCTTTTGCCGCAAATCGTAATTAACCGTATTCACCCCTAAAAACGCTCCCCCAACCCATGTTCCCCTCATCCAGATTTGGTGAAAAATGTTCCACATGTTATCTAATATGTGTACTTTCATTTGGAATTGGTCTCATCCTGCTATTAATTTTTTATTTTTTTGGTCCATTTTAGAGCTATCTGCACTGGTCTATAATAATTTATTTAATTTGACTCATTTATATCGGCAATTCAGATACATAATATGATACATTTTAAAGTAGAAGACTTTAAAATGATATTGCCAGAAATTTGGTATTAATTTTGAGAGTAAATTAAATGTAAGACCAAATACTTACGATGTCGGGATAGTATCACGAGGTTTTTTTTCCTGGTTTTCCCTCATGATTTACTATGAGATCTCTAACGCGAGAATTTTAATGTCACCGTTGCATATGGTTGTCTTTTTAAAGACAGATCATATGCTATGATTTTTTTTTGTGACGGATATTCTTGAGTTGGGGTTGATTTCATGTAATCGAATGAACTATCTTTCAGTAAAGTCGTCCCAGGAACGCAACTCATAAATATTGGCAATATCATTTTAAAGTCTTCTACTGTAAAATGTATCATATTATGTATCTGAATTGCCGATATAAATGAGTCAAATTAAATAAATTATTAGAAGAATTTTTTTACTAAGCAACAACATTTTTGTTTATGTTAATAGTATTTTGTATTTTGACAACGGCACCCGATTTGGGCGTCGAAACGTTAATAAAAATCATTTTTTAATAATATTGTGGCTTATTTCCCATTATAAATAGTTTTTTTTTGGCATAGGCTTTTGCCATTCAGCCAGTCACAACCTTTTTAAGTTCTTCCTAAAGAAAAGAAAAGAAAGTAATTATCACAATACCTATTTGATTATCAGTAAGGAATAACATGGTTACTTGCTTCTCGTCTAGGGTACATTATAAATAGTTAAAAATGAGAAAATAATGACAGTTTATAATCATACGTCCGCAAACGCTTTGTTTCCGAGATGCGGGATGTTCAATTTTTTTTACAAACTGACGATTTATTTATTGCTTTAAAACCAGTTGAGATATGCTAATGAAATTTGGTGGGTTTGAAGACGTAGTTATTGCACGTTTTTTGACATCCAATTAAGAATTTTATATTCACCATTGGCGTGCATACGGGTAATATGATCGGTCATAATACCCGTTTGCGCGCCAATGGTGAATATTAAATTCTTTATTGTATGTAAAAAATGTGCAATAACTACGTCTTAAAATCCACCAAATTTCATTTGCATATCTCAACTGGTTTTAAAGCAATAAATAAATCGTCAGTTTGTAAAAAAAAAATTTAACATCCCGTATCTCGGAAACGAAGAGTTTGCAGACGTATGATTATAAAGCAAACTGTCATTATTTTCTCATGTAAAATTACCCCTTAAAGTTTGTCGCACTTATTTAGAAACACCCTGTACTGATGACGAACATGGCCAGTTGTTAAAATACCTAACTTTTTTATTATCTAACATAAGCGAATGAATCTGAAAACATAATGTTAAGAGTACCTGAGGCTATAGTTGGGTTTTAATTTCAGTATTTTATAAATGCTAAAATAGTCCAGAGGGTGATGCGAACTTTGAGAAAGAAACACAATTTAATTCGTACACCCGGTATACAATGACAGTTTACCTCTCTAGCAACAATATTATTACAGCGATATCGTTAATGAATAACGCTCTAACGTGGTAAAAAAATCACTTAAATCAGACAACTGATTTAGGAAATTCGTGACATCAAATTGACCAAATTTTTAAGTGGATCGATTTTTTTGCACCCGAATGTAGTTTAAAAACGTACATTATAACTTTTCTAAAATACGTCCAGCCATTTACTATTTATAACATTGACAATAGGTACAAAGTTGCTGTTTATTTTAATAGACAGCATTTGCTGTTTATTTTATTTTTATAAGGCAACATTTATTTTTGTATACATATTATAATTTTAATCTCGAGTAGTTGATAATAAATATGATCCATAGTAGCCATCATTACATGCTCGTTGAATAATATACTATTAATACAGTAGAACCTCGATTATCCGTCAGGGCACCGGATCAAGGGTATGACGGGTAATCGAAAAGACGGTTAACAGAACATTAAAAAAAAATTAAAAATTCATAGTTCAACTCTCAAATTTCATTTGTATGGTTTGTTTGACAATATAAGAGGGATTTGTGTTCGCACAATCGAATCAATTTAAAATATTCTGAAATGTGTGTTTGTTTTACTGTTGCTTCACATTTTGCGACGGCTGAATTTCTTCATCGGCATAAGATCATGCAATCTACTTTATTGGCTTCTTCTTGTTGAGAATACCACTCCATGAATTATTGCATATGCGATGCAGCTTTTCTAGATTATTTACGCAAATCTTTGTCAGTTACAATAGGTTCATCAACATAGCTACAATTCCAAGTCTGTGTCAGCTTCTGAATAATTTTGGTCCGCCTTTGTTGCCATTTCAGCGACTTCTTTATCTGTCAGCAATGGATAGCCGTTTGTGTCCTCATCACAAATCAAATTAACTTTTTTTTTATTTTTTTACATTAAAATTTTTGCTTATGTAGTCAATACAACTTCTGTATGTACCCTGACGGTTAACATAGGTGACGGTTAATGGAAAGACGGATAACCGAGGTTCCACTGTAATAGCAAAATTAAGTAGATAACTAATAATGATAAAAGTCTAAATATTTTATCTCGCTTATTGATGAATGTAATTAATTTTGTTTATTATCTACTAATTCTTTATACTCATTTATGTAAACTGTAAATACAGTGCGCTGGAATAAGTGTTACCCCCCCCCCCCCCACATATTAACTCATTTATTTTTAGCATATAAGCCGACCGCTCGGACAGGTCAATTTTTAAATTAAACATAGTATATTATAGCATCAATGTTTCGACCTTTACGCAATTCCTCTTCAGGTGAGAGTCATAACTTTGATTTTTTTAAATGGTAAAGTACATTATGTGACATCTCATTTAAAAGCTTTTGAAATTCTGATTACAAAAATGTATACTACTCGGGCAAAATTTCGGTTAAATGATTTTAAAATGCATTCGATTTTTTCGAATCCTGGGAAAACTAATGAGTATTTTTGAAAAAGTTAAATGCAGAATGAAAGATTAAATTATTATTGAGGGCCGAAAGTCCCTTAGAATAAACAACACGTTTCTTTTGAATGATATATTTGAAATTAAAAATCATACTAAATTTTCTTTTCATTTTCATCCCTGTAACTTATTAAAATAAACATAGAAGTTTTTAGGGTTTTTCGGCCCTCGGTAATAATGTAATCTTTCAATCTGCGTTTAAATTTTTCAAAAATTCTTATTAGTTTCCTCAGGATTCAAATAAAAATTAATACATTTATAAAGCATTGGACCGAAATTTTGCGCAAGTATTGTACATTTTTGTAATCAGTATTTCAAAAGCTTTTATATGAAGTGTTACATGTTGTACTTTCCCATTTAAAAAAATCAAAGTTTTGACTGTCACCTGAAGAAGAATCGCTTAAAGTTCGAAACATTGATGCTATAAGATACTATGATTATTTTAAAAATCGACCTGTCCGAGCGTTTTGCCTATGTGCTAAAAATAAATAAGTTAAGATGGGGGGGGGGGGGTAACACTTATTCCAGCGAAATGTATACGTATATCCTCCCAATAAACCAGCCAGCAACGCGACAGCCGCCATGCCAGTAGCATTTAAAAGCAGTGTCAATACCCGTTAAAGGGGTGATACACACGCGAGTAAATACGCGAACTTATCGCTCGCGACCTTTTTCGCGCGTGTATCACCGCAAGTACGCGTACTTTAAGTCCGCCGAGTAAGTACGCCGTCGATCCAACAAGTTTGAAATCTTACTCGTAACCCGTACGTGTATCACTGCCACGAGCCGCGAGCCTCGAGCCATCATGTTATTGCGTTTAAAGTTACACTTATATTTTCACTAATTAAGCAAATTGCCTAGAAATAATTCAATCGTTTATTATTGAAAGGAGACAAGTTACATTTTATAAGTTTTGAGAAAACCGTAAAACACTATTTTAAGTTATACTAAATTATTTTGATTATTTGTTTTTGAGTAAACCTAATTATTTATAGGCTGCTTTATCCTCCTGATGAAAATATTACCATCTTATCTATGATATTTTGTTTGTTTATGCCTACTTTGTATTAAATTAAAATAGATCAAAAACAAGTGCTATACTTCACATCATGATTTTGACAGCTTACCACACTTATAAAAAATCAAATTATTCTTCTATTTAACAAAACCTGATCAAAAAAATAAAAACTCTACTAAAAAACATAATATTTCGGCAAAATTAGGTACACAGAAAATAAAAAATTTAACCACGAGGACAGTTTCTAAATTTTTTGCTACCGACGGCGACCGCGATCTTTAAAACCGCGTACTTTAAGTCTGCCGTGTAGCACCGACGGCGAGCCGAGTAAGTCCACGATCTTTAAACCCGCGTACTTAAAGATTGCGTGTGTATCACGCGCTTTAGCGTCTGTGAATATAAACCCATACCCACTACAAAAGCTAGCTGGTTTCGTTTCAACACTCTGGTGCCTTATCTGTTAGCATTTGTAAAAATGTAGTGTTTTTCCACACCCTAACTGATTTCAACACCCTGGTGTCTACACACGCTAGCATCTGTAAATATGCGAACGGGAACACTGGAACAGGGGAAGTTTTAATTGTGGAACGTGATTTTTATTGTGGAACGTGTCATCCTGGCAAGTTTATGATCGTGAAAACTAGCAGGTTGTTTTTAAGTTTATTCAATAGCAAACTTTATATAATAAAATGAAAAAAAAAAGAATGTGTGTGTACTTTGTACGCACGTAAGCAGTTATACTTCTACTACATATTATGTGATTTTTAAGACAATACCAAAAATTTAAAAAATAAAAGAATAAAACGCACACAAACACATTGAAAAATGCCACAAAGAAAAAATGATTTCTGAACGATAATAATTGTTGGCAAAAATTTTAAATACGCATTTTCTGAAAAAAAATTATATAACAAATATTGTACTTACAATCATAAAATGCATAAAAAAATAAAAAAATAAAAACTTGCATCGGGAATCGAACCCGTAAATTTCGGGGCGCTTTGATTCGTAATCGAAGCCTAGACTCACTCGTCCAATTCCACATTATTTGTCATGTGGAAAAATAGGGTAACTGAACGTTTTACTGTTTGACAGTTGTTTTGAATATAATTATATTATGTAGTTTAAATTTTGTGGAAGAAAATATTAAAATATAACAAAACAGTAAGAAAACAATATATTAGATGAATATTGGTAGAAATTTTGTTGGTAATCAAATTAAGTATGTAAATCAAAGCATTACATACCTACTAGATAAATAAATCTACGCCAAAAAATCATAATTTAAAAATAAAAATCGGACCTAATTTGGGATTTCTCTCTAAAATCCCCATTCTTGAGAAAATAAATGTACAGTAGAGCGTCGACTCCCGCGTCCCGCACTCGAATACCGAGCAAGCGTTAGTAATTGACGCTTAAAATATCTTCAATTTTCTTCAATATTGTATCCAAAAATAATTATGTTGTTGCAAAGACTGCATTTTTTTGTTTAGTTGCTAGTTGTCATTATCAAGATATAAATAAATATGTAGGTATATAAATATGGCTTTTATTCACTTGTGGATAAATATGTATGACTATAAATATGTATCAATATATTGTAGTTCGATTATCCGAACAAATTGGTTTTCCGAACACCTATGTCCCCCAATTAGTTCGGATAATTGACGCTCTACTGTATTTCAACCTAATCCAAATGTATAATTACAATATGATTATAATAAAAACTACTTACCAAATTAGAATGAGTTTTCCTTTTCCAAAATAGTCCAAAAGTCCAAAAATATAGGTATATGAAAACTATTTAAAAAGGCAGTATAACTATTAACTAACTTTGTTTCTTTTCACACAAATTTTAAAACGCAACAACCATAAATAATCAAACTACAGCTGTACCACAGAATCGTTAGTATAGCTAATTTTGAAATTTTAGTATACAGGGTTGGTCGAAACTCGGAATGAATATTTTCTGAGTTTTCTTAAATAGAACACCCTGTATTTTAGTATTGCAATGAAATGATATTTCATAGTAGTTTTTTATTTTATAAGTATTCCCTATACCTAACTGCTTTAATTTGTGAGTTATTGGTGATTCAAGCTAAACATTAATTTCAACAAAAAATACGTAAAATTTTATTAGGTTGGTCGTGAAAATATTCAATCACAAATAATTTGTCAGAAATAAATACATATTAATCCAGACTGATCCTTAAAATTACCAATAATGGTTTAGCTATAAAAATACTTGCGTAGTTAAGATTGTTGGTGCGACTAACAATTAAGCAAAAATTAAAACAGTTAGGTATAGGGAATGCTTAAGAAATAAAAGAGTACCATAAAATATCATTTCATTACAATACTAAAATACAGGGTGTTCCATTTAAGAAAACTCAGAAAATACTCATTCCGAGTTTCGACCAACCCTGTATACTAAAATTAATAATTTAGCTATATTAATGATTCTTAACAATAGTAGACTATATTAAAAATCATTCGAACGTAAATAAAGTTTTAGTTGTCAAACTACTGCAATTCTACAGGGTGTGAATATTGCTACGAAATTAATAAAAAAAACCTAATTATCTTTTAAAATACCCTGTATAACATTACAAATCCTCATCTTTTAAGAAAGAAGACATCGAAGAGAATCCAAAAATGTAAAAATATACAGGGTGTCCCATTTAAAAAAAAACAAGTTATAAGCAACTTCCGGTGTAAGCGGAAGTTTCAAAGAGATGAAAATATTTTGATTTAATAGATTATCCTTCAAAACCCCTGTATTACAATTTTCATGATTCTGTTGCCTTTAGTTCTCGAGATATTTCTAATAGGCCAGTTATCTTCCTCACCCTGTATATCAATTCATATATGAATTTATTAAAAAATCCTTAAAATTTATCCACGAAGGAGTGGAAGTACAAAACGTTTTCGGTCAGATTGACCCTCATCAGTGTAAACGTCCAGTGTACAAGTAGGTACATAATTGTAACTAGCCACTTCAATAGGTATAAAAACCTCTAAAATACATTATTGTTACATTCTATATTGAAAAGTGGTCGACATTAAGTCGATGTCTTAAGATTTAAAGATCACATGTGAATGTATTTCATCCTTGCTCGAAAATTGCACAAGGTAAGTACTTGTGTTCAGTTTAGAGGTTACGAACCAACTCTACGTATTTTTTAGTTTTTCGATTTGACGTTCGTTTCGCGAAATATTCGCTTTTTTTGTGAAATTTTTTGACTCACCCATTTCCTTACGTCCCGCTCAAATCGTCAGATTTTTTAAATATACACTATTTTGCATGTATGTACTTAACTTACTTTAATCTGACAATTTCGAGTATTTTTAAGGATAGATTTTTTTTCGGGCGCCCCTTAACGAACTTCCCTGTGTTAAGAGCCAATGTATGGTAGAGTTACATCTGCAGGGTACCAGGTTTCTCCCTATATTATGATAATCTGACGCGCTAGAGTAACTGCAAAAATCCCTGGTTGGGCTCCCCTACCCTTATGCTACATATTTAATCTAATCTAATCTATTGTCAATAATTTGATCTATTGAGTGTCTGAGAAAGAGAAGGGATTATGCCACAAATTTTTTTTGAGTAATTAAAGGTGTTATCTTTCTCAACAAACAGCTGGACGCTCGAACTGTCGGATTTTAAATTGCATTTTAGACAAACGGGGGGATATGCCACACTTACAAGAAGTTCATATTATTGTTCTTTGATGACAGCACTATGCAGAACAACAACAAAAAACCAAAATCTCAATTTGTGTGGCATGTGGCATAGCCAGGGCCGTAACTACGTTGTTGGGAGCACCGGGGCAAACGTGACCTGGGGGCCCCTACCGAGGGGTTTGTGGTTAACCCCCCAGCGGAATGGGGAGGGGGTCCGGAAAAGTGTTTGATATTTAACCTCTTGAAAACTCATTTTAATGCATTTCATGAATGAAATTTCTTGTAAAGTTCTTACGATGTCAGTTGGACAATTATAAAAACAAAATTTGACACCAAGTGTCGGCTTCTTCTGTAAAACATAGGCGGCGCAATAGAAATTAATAAATTTTTATTTTTAAATTATTATTAAGGTCTAATATTTCTTAAACAGTAAATATTCACATTTCTTTATGAAATTGCCATCAAATATGATTAAAAATACATAATACAAATGCAATTTAATGTGCAAAACTAAAGAAATGAGACTACAATTTGAATACAAAAATAAAATACTTACATGAAAACGACCAATTCGCCTTCCATATTGTAATACACTTAGAATTCTAATGTTCAACAATATGCTCATGCATAGGTAGTGGTTACATATTGTAGTTTCTATGACTCATAAGCAGTGGTACTTATTTTTATATTGACCATTAGCTCCGATGATGACAATTTTGTCGAAAGCGCTTAACAAAGGAAATAAAATACTACTTTTACACACTTTAATACATAATATATATCATACGAGTGATGTCATCCCTATTCGTGTGATGACGTAATCGATGATTTTTAAAATGAGAGTAGGGATCGTATGATAGCTCATTTTAAAGGTTACTGAATTTTGTATTCAGTAATGTAAATACTAATACAATTGTTTATATAGGGTGTCCAAATTTTTTTTCAATTAAATTAATTGACTCTACTTGACAAAAAAATTGACTAAAAGAAAAATGTATGTAATTTATTTAATTCAAAATACAATTTTACTGTTGTCACAATAGACAAAAATGTTTATATAATAAATAAACATTGTTTTTCGCTAAAATTCAATGTTTAAACCAGCTCCCGCAAACCACCTACCTCTTGGAAGTCTGAACATTTAATTTAAGCGAAAAGCAATGCTTATTTGTCAAATAATTCTTTTTTCTATTTTCTGACAGCATTAGAATGTATTTTGAATTAAATAAATTAAATACATCCTTCTTTTTTTGTCAATTTATTTAATTTAAAAAATATTTTTTGGATACTCTTTACAAATAAATATGTTAATATTTATATTACTAAATACAGAATTAAATAACCTCTCAAATGAGACATCACGCGACCCTAGTCTCATTAAAAAAAATCATCGACTACGTCATCACACCCATATGGATGACGCCCCTCGTATGATATATATATGCCAAAATATCAAAGTTTAAAAATAAAAATCGACCTGTTTCGGGATGTTTCTTTAAAGTCGCAGGTTTACGAAATAACGAATTTATTCCAAACATTTGCACCATACTGTATTTATATTAAATAACAATTAGTCCTGTCGCCAGGGGGGGTACAACGGCCTCGTTAATTCAGATGGACTTACTCAAGTTTTTTTTATGTATTTTGACCCGTAGAACACGAATTTTTTGGGTAACAGTTGATCCGGATGTCGATAAGATTGTTATAGACCAAGAACTTGAGGAATCAAATAACAGCGATTTTTGGCAAAACAAAACAATATTTTGTATTTTTTGGGCCATTTTAAGTAAAAAATATTTCTACAAGTTTTTTCGTAGGATGCACAGTTTTCGAGATAAACGCGGTTGAACTTTAAAAAAATCGAAAAATTGCAATTTTTGAACCCGAATAACTTTTGATTAAAAAATAAAATAGCAAGTCTGCTTACCGCATTTGAAAGTTTAAGTCAAATTTTATCGGTTTTGATTATTTGCATTGGTAAAAATTTATTTTTTTATTGTTTAACAAAGCCATAAACACGTAGGGTTTCCCGTGCTTTTACATGCGTTTTAACGCATGTAACGTAGAAATAGTCTTGATTGCACTAGGACCTATTCTACCTACTCGTTCGATTTTAAATGAGAAATCATAGAAACATCACTCACGCACTAGTTGTTTGTAGCTTTGTTTAACAATAACACAATAAATTTTTAGCAATGCAAATAATCAAAACCGACATAATTTGACTTGAACTTTCAAAGGCGCTAAGCAGAATTGCTATTTTATTTTTTAATCAAAAGTTATTCGGGTTTAAAAATTGCAGTTTTTCGATTTTTTGAAAGTTCAACCGCGTTTATCTCGAAAACTGTGCATCCTACTAAAAAACTTGTAGAAATATTTTTTGCTTAAAATGACCCAAAAAATACAAAATATTGTTTTGTTTTGCCAAAAATCGCTGTTATTTGATTCCTCAAGTTCTTGGTCTATAACAATCTTATCGACATCCGGATCAACTGTTACCCAAAAAATTCGTGTTCTACGGGTCAAAATACATAAAAAAAACTTGGGTAAGTCCATCTGAATTAACGAGGCCGTTGTACCCCCCCTGGCGACAGGACTAAATTATTGTTTTAATTAAATAAGAATTTACATACCTAAATCTTCCATTGGATTGTCACTAGTATTCTCGTTGGTATCACATTCAAACGGTCGCCAAAAAGCCATATTTAATAAGTATTTACAACAACTTATTCCTACTGTATAACTTAAAACACAAGCCTGCCTTTTGCAAAAAAAAAAATTAAAAATATACGTGCGCTTACTGTCGCATTACGACGATACTGGCAGTGTTGCCAGGTCAAATTTATAAAAGTTACTAGATTTCACTGAAAAAAATCACTAGAATTTCACTAGATTATGCGCATGCGCAATAACGTATAATTATGCGCAGTAACACATTTTTCGTTACTGCGCATACTCGTAACTATAGGGCTTTCATAAAATTTTCAGGGGATTTTCCCTATTTTTGACTTATCCTGGTTCGTTAAAACGCAAAAAGACCTTACAATTTTATGCTGAAGTAATTATTCCGAACAACCATAATTTAAAATTAATTTATAAATAAAGAGCTAAGTGATTTTTACAAAGGTAGCCATTATGATGAAACATTTTATTTTGCGGAATAGCGGGAATCGGTAACTAGGACATGGATGGAGATCATAATACTTATTAAAAGTTTATTTATTCATCTCTTTGAAATAGATAAGACAAACGTGATTTTCTTATTAGTTGGGCTAATGGATTGTCAAAGAAAACCGCACAACTATTATCTTTTATTTATGTCCTTCTCTTGACACTTGAAACTCTTGAGTTGAGGAGAGTGTGGTCATCATGAATTGACTCATCACAGTCATCACTTTTTTAGGATTGCCATGTTTATGTTATGTTATGGTATGTTATGACTAGGTATTAAATTGCCATCACAAATTTCTGGGGATTTTTCTTTCTTTGCAAAGAAATTTTTAAACAATACAGGGAAGTATTAAATGAATTTTAAAACAAACGTATTAAAAATACTACTGAAAATTTTTTTTTTTTTGGTATAATGTAGTAAAAATATTCAATATAATGGAAATTTCCAAAAATCACTAGAATTGTGCCTATTTTGAAAAGTTATCACTATTTCACTAGATTCTTAAAAAATCACTAGATCTAGTGAAATTTCACTAGACCTGGTAACACTGGATACTGGTTATATCGCTGAGAAACCCGAGATCGCATTTTTTGCCAGATAACGATAAAGTCTTAGCGTAAGCACTTCTGAAGAATTTGACTAATTACACTTCAGCAATGCCCAATAAGATAAGTTAGACAGCAATATGTCACAGCTGCGTCCATCTGGATAATACCTGTAGTGATCAATTACAAAAATGTTTATATTTATTTCTATGCTCGTCGTAGAATCAATGACTGGACCCCAAAAATTCGTCTGTTCCAGTTGACATCGTATTAACTTTTATTAAAATTTAAAATTAGTAATTAAAAGTACACAATACAAATGACATTTAATGTACTTATTAATTTGAAAACTAAAAAATAAAATACAATTTTAATAATTACGTATTTTTTATGGGAAATAAGCCACAATTTTACTAAAAAAAAATTTATTAACGTTTCGAAGCCCAAATCGGAACGTTAATAAATTCATTTTTTAGTAAAATTGTGGCTTATTTCCCATAAAAAATACGTAATTACAAAAATGCCAAAAGGAAATAGCTTCAGTACAATTTTAATATAAAAACAAAATAATTATAAGTATATCACGACGGACGACGACACTGTTTATTTGTGTTTATATTGCATGCCGGCTTTGAAAAATGAGAGGGCATTTTTGAGAGATAACGATATGCTTTAAGCCTAAGTATATCCGAAAAATTTGACCAATTACATTTCAGTATTGTCCAATAAGATGCGTTAGAAAGTAATAAGCCACACCAGTGTCCATGTGGACAATGTACGGGGAATGATCAATTACAAAAATGTTTATCTTACACATTACACATTATAAATCTCTATGCTCGCGTAGAATTATTGACCGGACCCCAAAAATTCGTCTGGTCCAATTCAGATCGTATGAACAGTACCTACATATTGCTATTTTAGTTGACCAATACAAAAAATTTTGAAATCACCTTATTTTAAGCTAAATAATTTTGCAAGTACCATCAATATAACATATTTTCTGTTTTCATAAAAATGTACTATAATGTTAATTACATTGTTCAGCTACAATGTGGTTCCTTTCACGTACCAAGACGTAGTCTGGGTTAAATTGGTTAAGACAAAGTAGCTGGGACCGGGGGGCCCCTATTCCGGTTGCATTTTAGTTTTTATTTCGCTAAAATCACTAATTTCCTTAGTAATAATTTCAATTTTTATGTTAAGGTCTCGGGGGCCCTAGCTTAACCCCCTCAACTTTATGTTGAGGTCTACGGTGCCTCTGTAAGTTCTTTTTAAAATTGTGTCATTTGAAAATATTTCGTTGGGATCGGCTTTTAAAATACATATTTTTATTTTTCTCGTTAAAATCTATGCACGGCCAACCAACGAGGGCCACCCGGGGCGCAGCCCCGGTTGCCCCATTGGTAGTTCCGGCCCTGGGCATAGCTCCTTCTCTTACTCAGGCGCTCTATTTTAAATTATAATTGTAAATTATAATTATTTTTTTAACAACACTGCTACATTACTCTATTTTTTCAGGTCTATTTGTTTGCATTGGCAATAATTAAACGAAAAGGGTTGCTGAGAATGTATCTATATTTTCTACTAAAATTTTGAAAAAACATTCCTACAGCACTCTATTTTTTGCAGGTCCATCTTTTTACATTGACAATATTTAAACGAAAGAGGTTGCTGTGGATGAACCTATTTTTACTAGGTACTAAAACAATAAACTATAAATTCAACATAACTGCTTATGTGTTAATAAACTGACGATATATTATAATAGCGTTGAGAAAAATATTGGCGCTGGAAATCAATCTATTGCCCAATCACAACAAGGTAAGTTATTAACAAAAAATCATTTTCAATTATTAGGCGTATATTATATCTTGAATTTGAACTGCTTTTTCCTGTTTCGTTATCTCAACCTCACTATATTATTTATTAAACTGACCTAAAACAGCAGGCTGCGATAATATTTAACAAAGGATCAATAGCAATAATCACGAAGATCATCATCAACAGCCTTTGTTAAGTTCACTATAGGACGTAAGACGTAGGCCTTGTTTGTATCTAGAGTGCACTGCAATATGGATCCAATTTTTTGACATATTTGACGAAACTTTCGTCATCTTTCACACAAAGCCTATCTATTTTCTTCTATTTTGAAAATAAGCACAATCTGTTTGAACTCTCCAGATATTGATTTTTTTTAACACTGTCTCTACAAAAAACGTTTTTCGTTTTCTTTTCGCACTTGCAACCATGGTGAAGATCTTTTAAGGTTGTGGTCTAGGTTTATATTTTGCGACCTGTGCTTCGCTATCTACACTTTTGTGTTTTTCAAAAATGACTTGAGTTTTGTCTCGCTAACAAATTTTGTATCTTGATGACCTATTCACCATGCACTTTTATAAATGGATTGAACTAGTCCTAAAGGGCATGCAATGGCTTTTTCAGCAGTACAATAAGCGTCTAAATTAAATAATATTACTTGATTTATATCTATCTCTCTATTTTTGTTGCATTTGGGTACCATTAATTTGCAACTGATTTTAGCATGGCAAGTAACGAAACTTTGGAGGCCTTTGAAAAAAGTCTCATTAGTAAATTCGAGTGCCCTGTTTGCCTTAAATTCATGCAGCCTCCAATAAGACTATGTATCTCTGGACATATCTTCTGCACTTACTGTTTTGAAAACATTGAGAGCTGTGCGTTATGTAGAGCTGAGAAGAGCCCTTACCGATGCATCGTATTGGAGCAAATATATGCCTCTCTTTCATTCCCATGCAAATATGTTGATGAGGGTAAGTATATTACTTAATTATATTTATAGTTTTCCAAGGAAGTAAACCAAAAACTTAAATAAGAAACTAGAGTAGTATATATTTTGAGCGGGATCATTAAAATGCCTGGCCCAACAGATCCTAAACTTAAGACGTACCTTAAGCTCAGCTTACTAAACATACGTGTTGCACCATTGAGTCTTAGATCAATTTCCAGCTTGCCACAATGGAAAGCCACATGGATTGCATCTTAAACTTCGTCTCAGTTAAGATGTGCTAAGATAAAGATCGAATATTATGGATCTATAAGCTGAGCTGTGCTAAGCTGGAGCTTAAGATTTGTTGGTGTAACCAGGCAGAAAATATACAACACGTCACAGGGCGTTCTTCATTATACTAAAATAATAATGACTAATACGATTTTTTAAAATACATTAATTTTTCCTTATATATTATAGGGAAATTGGCTAAATACGTTTCAACATCGGTATCTGTGTTTATGATACTTTCCCAAATTTACTAAAATTTGTGATTTTTTATAATTGTTTTATTTAAGTCAAGCAAAGCCACAGTTATCCGTACCTACAGATCACTCTTTATAGTAGTAACTCTTCGGTTTTATTTTTAAATACATCTACAAAAAAGTTACTACATATTTGATTCATTCATGACTTACAATCTGAATTTTTAAAGTGGTTAGCAAAACTGTATGCCTATTTCGCCTATTCAAGTTCATACAGGCAACCCAAATTACACATCACAAAGTAGTGGGTCTGGACCCGGCTTTAGAATCTCAGAAGCATTGCTGCACTCTGTGAGAATTTCACTATATTGTAGAATTTAGATACTGCACCGAACAGAATTGAGTCTTCACTGCGCATGAGAAGTTCACATCCTATACTACACCACATAGATTGTTTTTTGTTTTCTTAGGCCGCTATTAAATTAGGCAACTGGTGACGCCACCAAGTTGATCCACCAGTGACTCATGACGTCACGGGGCATTTAAGTAAATGAGACCTATTAGACTACGGCAACTGGTTGCGCCACCAGAAATTGTTGTCGATCTGGTGGCCGAACCAGTCCACCAGCCGGGTAACCGGGCCTGGTGGCGCCACCAAGCCGGGGCATTATGTTATATGGACCCTATTAGACTGAGCAACTGGTGTCGGCCACCACTAGTTCATTTGTATTGTAATTGAGTGCTTCGTATTTCTTTTCTATTAACTTCTACATTTTCTATTAGCAAGCGTATATTTTTCTAAAACCCTTTTTGTTAATTTATAAATAAATATGCTATATTAAAAAGTTCTTCTCGCAGATTTAGCCGTTAATTGTTTATTCATTGTTTAAATAATAAAAGCTCTTTTTATATTTTAGAATATCGGTGAATTCATCACTTTACCTTGATCAAAATGTTTCTATTTTGTTTTTAATTATGCTGAATCCGAATGTGACGTTAATTGGAAAATTTAAAAAAATTGAGCTTTTATATATAGGTACAGTATGTCTGCGTAACTTGGAACCATATGGGAAACTTTTTTCTTATCAATTTTACGAAAAAAAATCTTTATAAAATGCTCTGCATAGTCTATGTTATACGAGGTATGTCAAAAAAATTGTATGTAAAGTACCTTTAGATTTCACAACATCGAAAATTGATATTATGAAAAGTTGTTAAGAATTAAAAAAACTATGTTTTGGGACGCATTAATTTTATTACATCATTCTAATTGGAAAAAAAAATGTAATTTTTTTTAAATTACGGATACCCAACATCATTTTATTACAAATATCTATAAGTATTTTATTATTAATTTTGCGAAAAAAGTTATTTTTTACAAAAAGCTTTATATGGTCTATAATCTAAGATACAATCATAATATATAAACTTTTATCAATTCTATACGAGGTATGTTAAAAAATATGAATTTCGTCCAAGAGTAAAGTACCTTTACAGTTAGAAGAATGTAATTGCATATTCAAACATAGCTTTCAATTCCGAACAACTTTTTATAAAACATTTTTCGATATTGTTTAATATAAGGATACTTTACTCTTGAGCGAAATTCATCTTTTTTGACATACCTCGTATAAAATTCACAAAATTTGAATCTGATGGTTGCATCTTATATTTTATACTATTAAGAGCATTTTATGAAGAATAACTTTTTTTCGTAAAATTGATAACAAACAAGTTTCCAATTGCATTTAATTATTTTTCCAATTCCAATTCATTTTATTATTTTTGCTGGTGGCTATTCTCGGCCACCAGTTGCCCGTGCTCACAATTTGGTGGGCTCACTAGTTGCGCCACTACTTGCGCCACTAGTTGCGCCACCAGTTACCTAGACTAATAGAGCCCTTAAGCGTCTCACTTCTCTATTTTTGTAGGTCAGATACCTTCTGACGGTAATGTTACTTCGCCTCTCTTTTTAAATACAACTTCTCTGTACGATAAAAATAACGAATTTTATTATTTTTAGGATGCATTTTCAGTGGAAAGAGTGACTTACTGACAATCCATGAGGAATATTGTGGGCTTTCTACAGTTGATTGCCCATTGAGGTTAGTAGATACTTTTTCAAATAACTGTTGATTTAATAGTTATTAAGGGGTACCAAGGGTATTATAAGGATAATAACGCTTGAGGTCAATGGTGTATATACCGAGGGCATATATGGCCCGAGGTATATACGTTGACCGAAAGCGTTATTATCTATAATACCCGTGGTGCCTTCAACGTTTAATATCCGACTAAATTCTTCTTTACATGCAAAAAATTTGAATGAATTTTGAATTAATTAGTTTTCAAATAAGTACATTTAGCAGCAATTGTCGTATCGACCATCAAGCAGTAATGTGGTAACCATAGTTTTACTTAGGTTTTATTTTTGTCAACTTGACAGTATTTTTTAACTAGTTATTTAAATTTAACGCCCAAGGGCGTTATTTCATATTTAACTGACTTCGATATCATGCCATTATTATTGTCAAATATAGTTTTGTTCTAGCAATCAGTTAAACTAGTCAGAAACCGTCAGCAAACAGTTGGTCAGTGAGAGAACATAATACAGTCACCAATACTATCCCCTCTACTCGCGCTGGTCGACTATTGGCTGATGGTTTCAAACCGTTTGAAACTGATGCTAGAACAAACCTATTATACCAGTTGCCAGTCGGACATTAAAATCTTAATACCTACAAAGTAAAATACTTATTTATACCTGTTTATATTTATAAACAATAGTAATAAAAAAATACACTTCATGGTGCACATATTTCCATAAGCACCAACAAGACACGTGTAATAAATGCTCTTATCTACTTATTTCCTTATAGCCTTGCTCTTTCCAAAGACTTCCCATTCTTTATAGCCATATCGTCTCTTTTTGAAATTCTTTCTATATGCTCCATTTAACTGGCCATTTAGTTACTGTAGGTAATAATAAAATCTAATACTCTTTATAACAATATAACATAATATTTGTTATAATAAAATCTAATTGTATTAATTTTCTGTTTTTGGGTACGAATTAACGTACCCAAACTAATTTCGGCACGTACGTAGAGCCTAAAAAATCCAAATCCGGATCAACTTGTTCTTGTTGATCTTTATATGTACGGTGGTTCAGAACTTGTAATCATTTAATTATAGAAACCTAAAAGTCATGTTCTCCCAACCAATATAAATAACATAAAATATTATTTATTAAGACTGCTTCATTTGCAAAATTTATTTATAATCCCTACTCTAATTTATGAAAAAAAAATTAAAATTAAATTTTTTTTATCTAGGTACAACAACTGCATATGGACAGGATTCCGATCTGGAATGGCAGAACACTGCAGAGCTGATCATACAGAAAACATATTTTTTGAAAACGAACCAAAACTAAAAGTCGCGAATTTTAACCTACGGGCAGGTATAGAGGAAAGCATATTATTGTGCATACACGACACCCTTTTTCGTGGCTATTGGGACTTAAATGAAGAAAGCGGCTTAATGAGGTTTGCAGTGTACTATTTAGGAGAACCATCATGCGACAAGACCTTTTACTTTAAAATTACAATGTTTTGTACAGATTCAAACGAAGAAGTCATTTCCATGACCGGGCCCTGTTACCCACTCAAGAATGATTCATTCGATAACAGATTCATCGGGAAAAAGTATCTGTCCACCAATTTTGACATGATTAAAAATCTTTATAACACTAATGGTGATTTTAACTATTCTGTAGGAATTATTGAACGGAATGTTGTTCTACCACAAATTATTGAAACTGAAAATAAAACTGAAAATGAAAATGAAGAAAATGAAAATGAAAATAGAAATGAAAATGAAAATAGAAATGAAAATGAAAATAGAAATGAAAATGAAAATGAAGAAAATGAAAATGAAAATAGAAATGAAATTGAAAATGACAGTGACATTGAATGAAAGTGAAATTGAGATTAAAACATAGAACCTATCTTTTACAATTTTCTTCAGACTTTTCAGTGAATATATTTATGATCGGTCCGTGTTTTTCTTTCATTCAATATGTACCAGTCAGTCTTCTTTAATGCGTAGAATGCTTTATTTATACTCTCTATAAAAGCAGTACATAACATCCACCTTTGAATAAACCCCGCCCCTCCATATTTCCTCCATTGTTCTCAATCCTGGGCTGTTTGCATGCATCCATCTTGGTCGAGCAATTTATTTTATGTCATCTGACCTTATAAGGTACCTATCGTCTTCTTTGCTGTTTGTAGCTCCATGGTCTCTAATTTAAATTTAGAAATATTTTGTTCCACCTGTCATCATTTTGTCCCAGAAAATGTTCGTTTTCTATTTAAGTTTTTCTGATTGATTTTCTATCATTTTTTTATACAGCATTGTCGTTCCATAAATCATTATGAATTTGTTATCTCTTCATTATGTTGATATTATCCTTGGTACTTAAGGATAACATGATAAATGATAACATTTTATGTTATGATTGTCATGTAAGTATGGTGAAGATATTTAAGTTAGTCTGTGTGTTCTGATACCATTGAATTCCCATTCCACACAACTGGAGTTTTCGCTTAGCGCAATGGTGGAAGGCACAGGCACAAACTTGAGTCTTAATATTAGATGTAAGCGAATTTTGCAGGTAGTAGGCAGTCATTTTTTTAAAGCAAATTTCGGGTTTTTTTTTAAATTCTTCAAAACTTTTTCCTTGGGTAGATATGGTAATGTCAGCATAGAGAAAGCAGTTGGTTTCAGTCAACGTGGGTTGGTCGTTTGTAAATATATTGAAAAGCATTGGTGCTAAACCACTTCCCTTTGACAGGCTGTGATTTTGAACTCTCCCCATACTTACTTGGCGTTACAGCATAAAGCAAAAACATCTGTTTTTGTATAAAATAAAGTACTATCCTAACTCGATGATGGTCATTGAGATTGTCGTACAGTTTGTGAAGCAATATCTTATGCTTCTAGTATGTCAAAGGCTGCTGTCAGATCAACGAAAGCAGTATCTGTTTCTCTTCGAAGCCTCTTCAATGTTTTGTTATTATGAGGACTTAGCCAGTGCAATGGTCTGAAATGAGGTGCTTGTTAACATTTTTTTTTCTATTCTGAGCAAGATGCGTATAACTTGAAAACTATATGAGATAAAGTTTGGTGAAATAATGGCCACTCTCGAATAAGTTTGCAATTCCAGTATATCTATGTAATTAATTACTTGTTGACTGACATTTTTCTTTTCACTTTTAGCCAAGCATACACTTTTGTATTGTCTTGACCTGATGTTTATGATATTATCCATGATTGATCGGCTTTTGTTTTATATCTCGTAATCAACTTTCTAACTGTTTTCTTTTTTTTGTTTTTCTATTTTTCCTGCTTTTTGCGTTTCCGTTTTTTCTCAAATTATTTTATTGCTGTTCCTCGTTTTCATGGTAGGATGAATATATAAATATAGGGTGTTCGGTAAAGAATGGACCATAGCTTAACCTTAGATTCCTGAGGTTAAAATAGGTAGATCTAAGCTAACTTACCTTAGTACAAAAGTTGATAATAACTGAAATACAGGGTGTCAAATTTAAACTTTTATTTTATTTATTTATTATTTTATTTATTATTAAGGGCCGGCGCAGCGCAGGTGGTAGTGTGCTTGCCTCGCATGCCGGTGGTCCGGAGTTCAAATCCTACCGCCGTCAAGAACAACTAGACATTTTTAAAAAATGTCTATAGGCCCCAGGTCGACTCGGCCTGAATAAAATGGGTACCTTGGGTAAAACCAGGGGTAATAATAGGCGGTTGAAGCGTAGCACTGGCCCTGTTACCTTCCTTGTATACCGTAGGCCCTAGATATAGCAGACTACCCTGCTATACTCCCAAAAGCCGCGTGTGGTATAAAACGGGAGACTATTATTATATTTTATTTATTTTTGAATATTTCCTGACAGGCATTTGACAACAACACGAAATTTGGTAAGTGGTGCTGGTACTGTCCACCCTACTAAATTATGTTAAACGTTTCTGGCTACTACCAGAGGCGTACGACGGTGGAACGTGAATGGTTTACCCTTCCCAAATTCTACGCCACTGCCGGAATTGCTATTTTGGTGCAACTTTTTGATTCTCCAATACTTTCCACGTAAATAACATACTCTTCAATCGTAACGATACAGCCATTAGTTTTCGAGATACTTGAAGCTAAAAACGAAGGAGCATAATACATTAATCAAAATAAGTGTGCCTTTTCATTTTTAACTTCAAATATCTCATATATGACATGGATATGTCAAATTATTTTAAAGTATTCTTTTTTTTTAAATAATTTATTCTTTATTTAAAACTTTAAGAACTATGTGTGCCCGGTACTATAAAACTATTTGACATATCCTTAAGATACTTGGCAGAAAGTGTAGGTAATTGTCATCCTACTAAATTATGTTAAATAATCGTTTCTGGCTACTACCAGAGGCGTACAACAGGGGAAAGTGAATGGTTGACCCTTCCCAAATTCTACGCCACTGATGAAACTGCTATTTTAGCATAATGTTCAGATTCTCCAATACTTTCTATGCAAATAATATACTCTACATTCGTAACGATAACGTCATTAGTTTTCGAAATATTTGAAGTTAAAAATGAAAAGGCACACTTATTTTGATTAATGTATTATGCTCCTTTGTTTTTAGCTTCAAATATCTCGAAAACTAATGGCTTTATCGTTACGAATGAAGAGTATGTTATTTACATAGAAAGTATTGGAGAATCAAAAAATTACACTATAATAGCAATTCCGCCAGTGGCGTAGAATTTGGGAAGGGTCAACCATTCACGTAAATTTAGTGTTGTTGTCTCAGGCCTGTCAGGAAATATTCAAAAATAAATAAAATACAAATTTAAATTTGACACCCTGTATTTCGGTTATTATCAACTTTTGTACTAAGGTAGGTTAGCTCAAATCGATCTATTTTGACCTTGGGAATCTATGGTTAAGCTTTGCCCCATTCTTTACCAAACACCCTGTATAGCTTCCTTCTTGAATAACGCTGTGTAGATTATTAATTTGTTATCTATTTTTTTCTTTGTTATCTATTTTTTTCTTTGTTATCTATTTTTTACCACTTATCTTTATGCATTATTAAATGATATTTGGAATAATTATAGAAATTATCATTGTTTTACAATTTTATTTTGCGATTTTTTGTCCTATTTTAAAATTGAAACCTTTTTCAGAGAACTTTTCTAAACGTGAAGAAGTATTTTCTTTAATAATATTTTATGCTTTTTCAAAATAAACATCCAAAGTCTGCCTATTCTTATCTTGAACTATCTGGGTCTGGATAATATTTACATTTTGTTAACATAATGGTCATTGTTCTTCTAAAATTCATTTTATACAGGGTGTCCAGAAACTCTACCGACAAACGAAGAAAGGACAGTCCTCAGATAATTTTAAGACAATTTAACCCAATTCACCTAGTCCGAAAACGCTTCTTAAGGGAGGTAGAGCTCTTTGAAGATGGCGTCATGAAATTAGTTTTTATTAAATACCAACAGAACGCTTCTATTTAGAAAAACGAAAATTGGAACGAATATTTATTTTTCAGAGATGAATCGATTCCATCCATTGCAAATTTCTTGTACCGGTCATAGGCATCCGTTTTGGGTAGAGCAAATGGTACTTTATCGCATAACTTTTTTGTCCTTAACTTTTATGCAGTTTTGACACCGAATTATTCAATTGTGAGGTATTTTAGTACTAAAAGGTACTCCTGCTTGAAGTCCGTAGGACACACCGTTTTCTAGAAAAATCGATATGAAAGTTTTTCGTTTTTGGAATTTGAAAAAAAACTGAAAGAATTTTTCAACAAAAAACGAAGTATTTTACCAACATAAAGTAAGAGTAACTTTTAGTACTCGAATACCTCATAATTTAATAATCTAGTGTCAAAAATGCTCAAAAATTCAAAACAAAAAAGTTATGCTATAAAATAACTGTTGACCTACCCAAACCGGACGCCTATGACCATTACTAGAAATTCGCAATTAATGAAATCGATTTATCTCTAGAATATAAATAAATGTACCAGTTTTCGTCTTTCTAAACAGTTTTTGTTTGATTTTTTTTAATTCAAAAAGCGAAAAAATTTTTAAATCGATTTTTCTAGAAAACGGTGTGTCCTACCGATTTAAAACAAGAGTACCTTTTAGTACTAGAATACTTTACAATTTAATAATCCAGTGTCAGAAATGCACAATGGTTAAAGATAAGAAAGTTATGCGATAAAATATCCGTTGCCCTACCCAAAACGGACGCCTATGATCGGTACTAGAAATTTGCAATGGTTGGATTAGATAGATCTTGAAGATAAATACGCGTACCAATTTTTGTTTTTCTAAATAGAAGGGTTCTGGAGGTATTTAAGAAAATCTAATTACAAGACGCCATTTTCAAAGAGCTCTAGCTCCCTTAGGAAGCATTTTCGGACTAAGTGAATTGGGTTCAATTATCTTAAAATTATCTGAAGAATCTCCTGTTTCCGTTTGTCGGTAGAGTTTCTGGACACCCTGTTTAAATGTAAAACATAACTTCCAAAAAAAAAGTGTACAACATATTGATTTTGAAACAGACTAAACTTTTATCTGGGCATTCATCATCATCAGCTAAGAAAAGTAAACACATATTCACTGAAGAGGCATTGATATCGCATTTTATGTCAGTTTAGTATATTGTAAATCATTTTATCAACTCAAACACAAGTGTAATGTATTATGCTTTTTTTTTCAAATTCTAACTCTAATGGCGCATCTGCATTGGTAAATTTTTCGTGCGTATTGAACTAATGGTTCGTCGCAAGAATTTGCGCCGCACATTTTTACCAGTGAGGACGCGGTGCTCAGATCATTTTGATCTTCGCTCAAAAACGCTAACCTATGGAGAGTGTGATTATGCGACGAATCGCATGATCACACGCACGAAAAATTTACTAATGCGGACGCGGCACAAGAACATTTATTTAGGCATTTACATAGGTATTTTTTTGTTTTATCTAGATTTAAGTATTATTCTATAATTTTAGATTTATAACCTTTGCCAGCGGTATTTCTTCTTTACTATTTAATGTATAATAAATGGATACTGCCCATTAGGGTGCATCGAAAAAGGCGAAAAAATTTTTTTTTTGCGATGGGAAAGTAATACCCAACAAAAGTTGCCCAATCAACTGTTAAGTATTTTGGTAAATTTTTTTCGAAATTGGAAAATATCTTCTGCCCCCCCCCCAAGGCAATTAAAAAATTTGAAAAAATGTTAACAGACGAAAAAAAATTTCATTTCGAAACGAAAATGCAATAGCTCACAAAAGTTGCCTAACACATTATTTAGTATTTTAGTAAAATTGCGTTGAAATAAAAAAAACTTCTGCCCCTCACGGCAACTAAAAATTAGAAAAAATACATTAATATGCGAATTTCTTTTGTAAGGGAAATGTAATAGCTTATAGAACTGGAATAAATAAATTCGGTTTAAATTGGAAAATATGTATTTTCTGGTTTCACAAGGCTATTAAAAATTTAACTTAAGAAAAGTATACTAAAATATTCTTTTTATAACAAAATAGCCTAACTGATCCGTCTCCCTGACGTCACCCAAGTTTTTGAAGTTGTACTTCTTTACACGCGATATGAGGGGGAATTTTTATATGTTAAAAAGTATGATCCGGGCGCATGCGCATTATAACTTTGTTCTGATTGGATGTTCAAATGACATGTCAAAAATTATCCAATATGGCAGCTGTAGCACAGCTGTGGTGTGGACGGTTGACGGTTTGGTTATGTAATGTATGGTTGTTGCGTGTTAAAATTTGTGGGAAGAGAAACAACAAAGGTTAGTTAATAGTTATACTGCCTTTTTGAAGTTATACTTCTTTAGGCGCGATTTCATTGAGGGTGAAATTTTAGTAATCTGCGCACACAGGCAGTATGGAGTTCGTTACTAAATGTTTTAATTTATGTATTTATCAGTCCAAAAAAGTTGTGGAAAGAATATATTAGTGTTTTTAAATATATTTTTCTACAAACGTTTTAAAAATGCAATTTATAGCGCTCCATAGGAGCGTTAAAAACGCTACTTTAAAGCACCCGTGCTTTAAAAATTTTAAGGCACTGCAGTTAAAAGTAAATTGTAAAATTGTGAAACGTTAAAATATTTATATTTCATTTAGTAACATTAATAGATATTAATAATACCTATTTACGAATGTTTCTTCTAAAATTTAGGAATATATTAATTTTATAATACATTTAAGTATGTATAAGTCTGTTCGCTAAACTCAGACGCAACTTTCTAGATATTTTAGTCGGTAATTTTGCCAATTTTAGTAAAATTGGCAAAAAATAATTACTAAATCGTTAATAATCACTAAATAGTTAGTAATTTCGCCAATTTTTGCAAAATTAGCAAAAAACAAAAAAATTATCGACTAAAGTATGTAGCCAGTTGCGTCTGAGTTTAGCGAACAGACTATAGTAATTTTCTTTACAATTTTTACTTACCAATTTGTTTTGTTTATACCTAATATCGCCGTTGTCTAGCAAGTGTTTGCGTAGTTTAGCGGTATGTGTATTTAGCTAAGGACCCGTTAGTACTTGGTTCAATTCCCACATAAGGAACTTTTTTTTGTTTATTTTTAATGGTTATTGTCATCTTAGACTATTATTATATGGACTTATAAATGATTAAAAATAATTAAAATATTTACCAGGTTGCAAATTTATAATAATTACCTATTTCAAAATGCACTTTTGAAATTAATTTTTCTTATGCACAAATGCAATTTCAGATTTCTTATTCATTACAATAGTTCACAAAATTTCATGACATTCTCACGAATCCAACGCACCAAGCTGCATTAAAATCCGTCTTACTGCGCCAAAAATCGAGAGTAAGGCTACGGCTCCACGGGCGAGAAATTGACGCTAGCAGTAGCCGTAAAGCGAACTTAAGGTTCAGCGCAACGGAAGAGGAATAGCCGAAATGAACCGACTACAGGACTTGTGCGTAGTCGGTTCAGTTCGGCTATTCCTATTTCGTTTCGCGGAACCTTAAGTTCGTTTTACGGCTACTGCTAGCGTCAATTTCCCGCCCGTGAAGCCGTAGCCTTAGGCCTTTTTTGTGCTTCAATGCCTCGACTAATTCGGCCAGAGATCGAGAGGTCGTGAGTTCGAATCCAGTGCAATCCTATACTTTTTTTTATTTTTTTGAAAGCGGTAAGCACAAAATTAGTTTGGTGTTTAAAAAAATTAAAACAAACTGTTTAAAGTATATTTATTTTTAAGAAAGCATATAATAGAAGTACAACTTCTTACGTGCGTACAAAGTGCACACACATTCTTTTTTTAATTCTAAAATAAATATAAAGCAAAGTAAAAATTAGGTATCTAAATATTACAAAAAAATATGGTAAAAGTATTCTATTCGAAGATGTCTTCCGATTTAGCATAGTGAGGCATAGTTTTTCTGGAATCAATTCGAGTTTTTATAAATCCATCCCTCGAATACGCTCCACAAACTGCTAGAGAAGCTTGTGTCACAAGCTTGACACATCGTTCTACAATTGTTTGTGGTAGTGATATTTCTCAATCTCAATGTTAAAAGGGTCTAAGTTAGGGTTCTTAATAAAATCTCGAAAATTTAGAGATATAGGTGGTTCTGTAAGGTGATATTCTTGTTAGTTAATTAACTCAAAGTAGTCGTTTGAATAAAAATTTTTATAGGAGAAAATTTGAAGGCCCTCACGTTTTTTGATTTGGTCACAAGCAAACTTCTTTTGATGTCCAAGGGACCAAGGGATAGATCATTTGAATGTCGCAGACATACAAACCACTGAAGCGGTTTTTTAAGATGTTCTAAGAACCGTATTATATCACCCTTACCGCCAGTATTTACGACTGTTTCGTTACATGCAATAGCTGGATTTGATACTTTCTGATATACCAGGCAGGGGATACCCATATCCGAAATATTTGCACCCTGGCTCATGCACAAGTGTTATGTGTTCTTCCACGATCGATTGACAATAAAACTTGGTACTGCTTTTTACTTGAGCTAAAGTTTTGTCTTTGCGTCGGTAACTTTCTTCTTTTACCGTTGTTATCTCTGATTATATTTGTTTTTGTTTTCCCTATCAATCGAGCTTATCACCATTTTTCTGGGACCTCTTTGATTGATTGATATAAATTCGCACTCATCCACATTTTGAGATTTGCTACAAAGACAATTAGGTAATCAGAGTGTCACATTTTCATGCTACAAGATCAAAACGTGTAGTTTTACTTTTGTTCTTAAAGCATTGAATTTTATTTTTGTAAAATTCACTGTTTTGAATGTTCTTAAATGGTTTCACCTGTTTCATATATTTGTCATGATAGGCTTTTAAAAGCTGAATAATTCTTGTACGTTAAATTATTGGAATTAAAGCCTTTTTCCATATTTCCTCCAATTTAATTGCAACCTGTTCAGCAATACCAGAAAATTCTGGCTCTTTCTTGCTGAGTTTTTATCCGCTTGCAACCACAAAACTTTATCGCTTGTTTGTATTTCGGTAAAACATTTTCAGGTATGCTTGGTGGTTGCCCAAAAATGGTGCGGTCCACAGCACATGTTGATTTTATTCCCCAGGGTCCTGGTTTATCTATTTTAAAAATCTTTAATTTACAAACAACAATAATAACAAAGTAAGGCATCGCACCACACATAAGTGAAAATTACACGCACTGACTCACGAACCTGGACATTTCAAAGGGGTTGGGGAGACTGAAAAAACAAATAAAACTTTAAATATCGTTTAAATTTGTAATTGACAACATTTTAAGTTTTCTTTAATTGATCTTAGATCGAGCTACCACATATTTTATTCTAAATAATATAAATTGAAATTTCCATAAAAATCAGATATTTAATAAAATTCAAGGTCATTGGGGGAGCAGAAGATTCGCTTAGAAAAAAAAAATTAAAAATACTAATATGTTGAAAAATAACACTAGCAACCTTTTCACACTATTAGATATAACATTTCCAACTTTTATTTTTTCGATGCACCCTACTGCCCATACTATTGTCTATGCAAAATATCTTAATTTTTATATTCAATATAAATTTTAGTATTTAAATAATAGTGCTCAGTAAACTGTAATTAAAAATAAACATAAATTTACCAATTGAGAAATTTTCATTAGATTCCCTATAAATAGTTAACAATGCACAACAAGATATGCAGAGTGTACCACTGAAAATGATCTCCATCCATTGATATGTGGCAGTAATTAGGTATTTGGTTTTTGTAAAAATGCTGAAACAGTTATACTTTTCTTCCAAAAATTAACATATTTTCAAGGATCTCTCCCGTATCTCTCCCTTCAGTCCTGACCCCCGGAGGGAGTGTTGTGGTCGAGGTGATGTCGTGTATTGTCCGTCTCCAAAGATCTCTGTCTCTGGTCATGTCTTTTAACTCATACGTAAGTCTTTTGCATATTCCTGTAATTTGATCGATCCATCTTGTTGGGGAACTTCCTCTGATCTTCGGATTTCTACCTTGCCTTGTATAATGAGTCTTGTGTTTGCTCTCTTAACATGTCCAAATTATTGTAATTGCTGGAATTTGTCTTCACCAGAACATCTGTGGATATATTGATTCTCTAATAGAAAACGAAATGCAAACGTAAGCAAAGTAACAGAGGAATTCAAAGGAAACAGAACCTACTGGAAATACAACTTCCTCAAAGGTAAGAAGCTTACCCAGAATATAGTAATCACAGTAATCAGAAAATTTACAGAGAAGCAATTGACCATAATCACTAGTGCGTTGGCGAATTATCTTAAAGTCAGACGTCTGTCACTTGCGGCATGCAAAAGTTCGTCACTGATATTTATGCATGACCAGTTCTTTATATTTCACAGCCACGACATTCGTTTACAACCTACTCCGCTCTTGCCATCAATCTTTCCTTGGATAATTAGTTGAGAGATTGCGTATTTTCTCCTCTCAGGATATGACCCAGGTATCCAATTTCTCGTGCCTTGATCAAGTTGAGCAATTCTCTCTCAGTATTTCCTCTTTTTAAGACTTCCTCGTTTCTCACCCTATCTGTCCATGGTATGCGGAACATTCTTCGCAGGGTCCACATTTCAAGGGCCTCCAACTTATTAATGAGATATTTTCAACGTCCATGTCTCCCTATCGCACCCCTCTTAAGATTTCAAAATTCCTCTGTTCGTTGGTTTATTTAGCGTCACTCGTTCTTTTTGATTCCATTAGAGATTCTGGATAACTCTTATATTTTTAGGCAAGCCCACTAAACTTACTTAATATTGAATATAGAAAACTGATGAACCACGAAGTAAGAGAACTTTTGAAAGGAGAAGACGTCGTCAGATTTATCAAGGCACGGAGACTCATATGGATGGGGCAAATAAAAAGGAGAAATCCAGAAGCCGTTATCAAGAAAATTACCAAATGGAGACCTTTACCAGGCAGACCACAAGGAAGACCCAAAACCAGAAAGGAGAACCAGATAGTCGATGACCTTAATAAGATGGGAGTCAGAAAATGGGTAACCATAAGCGAAAACAGGAACGATTGGAGAAAAATTGTAGAAGCTACACAACCAATTGTTAAAACCAAAATGTTAATGCGGACTGATTCCCCGTGACAAATGATTTGGAAGAGGCCAAAGAGGGCGGCAATCACTCCGCTAGGAGTGTAGATGCCATGATGTTGATGAATAGAAAACTAAATGCCAATCACAGCGAGGAGGAATACACTACGAAATAATAATATATATCGGCTTTTTTAAGCTACTTTTATGTACAGAGTAGGTTACAAATATGCAACTGTCTTTTGTTTAGAGGCCAACAATTAGCAATTCAAACATTGATCAAATTTACGGGGGTTAGACATATCCTTTATGATAAAACCTTATAAATGATTAGTTAAGGGATTGCGTATTTCCCCCTCTCAGGATATGGCCCAGGTAATCCAATTTTTCGTGCATTGATCAAGTTGAGCAATTCTCTCTAAGTATTTGCTGTTCTTAAGACTTCCTCGTTTCTCACTCTATCGGTTCATGATATGGGGAACATTCTTCGCAAGGTCTACATTTCGGAGGCCTCCAACTTATTAATGGAAGATATTTTCAACGTACATGTATCCATGCCGTAAAACAATATAAACCATACATGGCACTTAACCATTCTGTAACGGAGATTGAAGGAAATATTGCGGTAACAAAGTAGCTGTTTAAATTTAATAAAAGCTTGTCTTGCTTGTACGGTATGGCATTTTATTTCTTGTTGAGGATCCCATTGGTCATTCACCATCATTCCCAAGTATTTTAATTCACTTGCTTGATTGGGGCATTATCTACATGCAATTGAACTCTTATAAAGTGCGTCCTTTCTTATTGCCATGCATTAAGTTTTTCTACCATTTATCTTCAAGGCACATTATGTTTTTCCTGAGGTATTTATTTTATATGCATCAACTGCATATCATGTTCGTTATCTGTGATTAACGCGGTGTCGTCGGCATAACGGATGTTACTTATCAGGTACCCGTTGACCTTTATACCACAGTCAGTGCCTTTAAATGTACATAGAGGTTGAACAGCATAAGAGACAAAATACATCCGTGTCGCATCCCTCCTAAAATTTCAAATTCATCCGTGTTCGTTGGTTTATTTAGCCTCACTCGTTCCTTTTGATTCCAATAGAGATTCTGGATAACTCTTATCTTGAGGTAGGCCCACTAAGCTTACTTAATAATAAATTTACAAAACTGATAAACTACGAAGTAAGAGAACTTTTGAGAGGCGAAGACATCGTCAGATTTATCAAGGCAAGGAGACTCGGATGTATGGGACATATAGAAAGAAGAAATCCAGAAGCTGTTATCAAGAAAATTACCAAATGGAAACCTGTACCAGGCAGACCACAAAGAAGACCCAAAACCAGAAAGGAGAACCAGATAGTCGATGACCTTAATAAGATGGGAGTTGGAAAATGGGTAACAATAAGCAAAAACGGGAACGATTGGAGAAAAATTGTAGAAGATGCCAAGTCACACAACCAATTGTAAAACCAAAATGTTAATGCGGACTGATTCCCCGTGACAAATGATTTGGAAGAGCCCAAAGAGGGCGGCAATTACTCCCCTAGGAGTGTAGATGCTATGATGATGATAAATAGACAACGAAATGCCAATCACAGCAAGGAGGAATACACTACGAAATAATAATATTATAACCAATGGAGAACGGCAGCCAGATGGTTGGTGGAAAGCGAGTTGTGGGTTCGAAACTAGATTTTGGAACGTGGAATGGGACCAATAGAAGAAATAGGTGAAGATAAGAAAGAGAAGGTAGATTAGAGAAGAGAGAGAAACAGATAAAAAGATAGATAGGTAAAATTACCAAAGATAAGGGAAGATAGAAAGAGCGCGCCACTTAACTTTTTGGGGTTACAAGGGGAAAATTAAGAAATCTTAGAGACGGAAACATGTAAGAAAGATAATTAGGTTCTGAGACCAAATACCAGAAAAGATATGAATAGTTAATTAGTAAAAGAAATAAATGTTGTCAACAGAGTACATAAAGAAATAATAAATATATTCGGTGACAGTCGTCCACCTACTTACCTATAAAACTTATTCTGCGGGATCTTTCTTGTGGTCGAAGATAATATAGTGATTATGTTACTTAGCAAATATTTAGAGGTAATCTATTATCAGGAAACTTATTAGGAGTAGATAAATAAAAATCTTGAAATAAACAAAAACAATATATTGAACATTAGATGGTTCACCAGATGGGTGAATCCCAAAAAAATCAAGAAATAAATAGGAAACAATATACACAAATCAAAACTGCACCAACAATTAATGTGTGGTTGGGTACAGGTAGAAATAAACGATAAATATGATAAAAGAAATACAAGTATCATATGGTAAAATCATGCACAATTAAACGCACAGTAAAGAGAGCCTGGTTATTAATTAAAAAAATCAAATTAAGCATCTATCATGAAAAATCTCTCTTTACTGTTTTAGGGCTTATCTCGAGATAACTGATATAGTAAATTTAATGATGGATAGAAAATATAAAGAACAAATATATAATGAAATTAAATGCAAAGCATACAAAGTTAACAAAAGTTTATAGTTCAAAATTCAAAAACCACCCCGCACTCGGTTTTATAAAAAAATAGCCAATCGCACAGCTTTTAATTAAATGGTTAATGTTTGTAATCAATGTTTGATAATGAAAAGTTCTTATTTAATGAATAAAAAGTTCTATTAATGGTTCTAGGTTACATCGGTGGTTAGCCTTCACCACAGATGAAAAAAAATTTTGAGGTAGATAGCCCGTAGATTAGCTCTACTTTTGGAAATAATTGGATGTATGTTTAATTAAGACACTTACAGTAACTCTGAAGATGTTGCTACTTAAATTGCACTGAATCTAACTTTACTTTAACTAGTAGTCAAGCACTGAAGTTACTTATATGGTAATTTGAATCTAATCGGATGTTAGAGCCAAATACAGATACGATAATAGAGTGAATACCACTCAGATATGATCATAAGATAATAGTCAGTGGTGTCATGGTGCGGGAACGCCGTTCCGGCACTGGTTAAGAAAAGAAAAAAAAATAAATAGAGAATTTAAGCTTTGTAAACAAAAATTAGCAGTGCGTTCCCGCACTGCTAATTTTGCCATGGCACCACTGATAATGGTGACTTCTCACCCCCAAGATATATTGCAGATAAGATATTAGATACGAGACAGACACGTCTCTACTCCAAGATACCCCGCCAGCAAGCCCATTTCTATTCGCAATCCTTGCGAACTTTTTCCTCTAAAAAAGTGGGGGTATACCTATCCCCTCTCAAAAAATTTCAACTCTTAAAAAAGAATCGACCTATTTTGGTTTTTAGCTAAAGTAACAATATTTTAGTGTTCAAAAAATATAGATCCTTTGAACTAGGGTAGCGCTTCAAACAGGCCGCAAAGGAAAGCAAGGAACCTAACGGTTGTTTTCAGAAGGGAAAGTTATTCAGTCAAAAAGTCTCCTTTGGAAACGGAAAGTAGCAGTTATAAAATATGGCAATAAACACATAGAGTGGAGTACCTAACGGGATCTTAGTAGTGAACTTTGGGAGGTTTCTTAACGGTACCCTTTATACTAACAGATTACTATAACAGGAACTATATAAAATAAGAGACTTTGGGTCTACTTCCAAAACACTGCGTTTCGGTAAAGCTGCAATAAAAAATGGTCCCGTTTATTATGATAAACTCAGTTATTTGTAGATACGGTCATAGGCGTACCCGTAATTAGTGCTAGTGGGCTTAAAAATTACTCCAAGAGGTATATTAATTATTTACTAATCATATTATATAAAAAAATATTACAATATATATCTGCTCTTTTAAGATACTTTTATGTACAGAGTAGGTTATAAATATGTAACTGTCTTTTGTTTAGAGGCCAAGCTAGAATAATTGACCTGTAGGAATTTGTCATCTATCTATTTGCATTATTGTCTAAACGGAATGAGCTTATCGTCACCAGAGATTATCTTCTGATTTCAGTTAGTAAGCAATTTGTAACAATTAGCAATTCGAACATTGATCAAATTTACGGGGGTTAGACATATCCTTTGAAATTGTAGCCACTTCGGTTGCCCATCGACATATCTCTGGCGGTTCACGCTTTCCTGCAGATATATAATGCGCCATTAATCTCACAATACCTTCAGGGAGTGCATTGTCAATACCAAGTTGATTGTAGTCGTAGTCGTAGTCATTTCAACAAAGTATGTCTTATTCGGTAAATTCTATTCCAGTTTAACATCACGAATATGTAGTCAAAGAGCAGACAACATTTCATACCGGAGGATCTGCATTTTTATTGCTTTACAGAATATACAGTGTGAGCCACCACTAACGGGTCCGAAGATTACAGGGAAAGGGTAAAGCATTTTAAGAAAATTTTACATTCCTAGTTTGTAAGTTGATGAAAGCACCATTTTAAAATTATTTTGACGTAAAAACCATTAGGGAACTGAAAAACGTCAACTATTTTGACAAATAACCATATTGTGACGTTTGAATTTTAATCTTAACATTAATCTTAGTTAATTGAAATTAATTATCGGACTGGCTATCTGATACCCCATTTTTTCCGACAGTGCTGTATTTAAATAAAGACCCTCCAACATATCACTTGTGCTTGTGATTCTTGCCCGAAATTTTTTAATCGCCAAACATAACCTGTCATAATTAACGTTATTTATGCTGTCGCGCTAAGGATACGAGGCTATAAATTTGTTGGACAGGAGATCAAATAATTCACAAATAAGAGAATTCAATAATTCACGAAGTTAGAAAACAACATGGATACCGGATGGGAGCTGGGAGCACATCAAATCACGATATTATGCTATGCCGTTGATGCAGTACTAATTGCTGATAACGAGAATGACCTACAAAGGCAGCTCCACACTTTCAATATCACAGCAAACAAACTTAATATGAAAATATCAGTAGAAAAAACTCAATGTATAGTGATCAGTAAAGAGCCGCGTAGATGCAAATTAGAAATAGACGGCAAAATTGTAGAACAAGTAATGAAATTCAATTAACTAGGAGTAGAGATCACTAGTGACAGGAATCCAAGAACAGAGACCACAAGGCAAGCAGCAAAATCGGCAAGAGTCAGTGGTTGCCTCTGAGAAACCATATGGAGAAACAAATATCTGACCACGCAAAGCAAAATAAAAGTATATAAGACAACAGTAAGAGTAATCCTAACATATGCAGCTGAGACAAGGACACGATACAAGAAAGACGAAACAACAAATCAACAATATCGAAATGAAAGTATTAAGATCAATAGAGGACATATCATCAAAAGACAGACAAAGCAACAGAAGCATACGTGAACAATAATACATCAAGGGAAAAGCAACTTCGCTGCGGGAGGCTACACTTCATAAACATAACGTAACTATTAACGGTATTTTTAATTTTTGGTATTTTATTTTAATTGTTAAAATTAGTTTAATATTTAAATAAAAATACAATTAACTATAATTATATGTATTATAATACATTTAATAGAAGTATAACGTCTTACGTGCGTACCAAGTACACACACTCTTTTTTCCTCAGGATGTAATTAAGTAAGTGTTAATGTTTTTATGATTGGCGATAAAATTTTGTATGCACCACGTCAGTAAAGACTCTTTATCGAACTCGTCTGTTATTGGCCTCGCTGGCTAGGCTCGCTCGGTTCATAATATCAGACTCGTTCGATAAAGAGTCACTTTTGTCAGTTAAATAGTCAGTTTTGAAATCACAAAACATAACCGTGCTAGAGCTATAGGTTTAGTTTAGTTTAGCTAAAAATTTTCAGAATGTAGTAGACTCACTCAAACGAAGCAGTTAAAACCATTTTTAAGACTTTTGTAATTATTTCCAAAAAAAGGGTGTACTGGGAACTGTATCTTATTTTTGTTATCTAAAAAACTTATAAGGTAAAGTACGAAATAAATCTTTGGAAAACTAGTGATAATTGAGTAAAACGCAATAGAACATTACACAAAATCAGTTAAAACATTAAATAGATTAAGTATTCATTAAGAAATATAAAATTAGCTTAAAATACCATTACTTCGAAAGGGATCGACCCTTTCACAGATCATTCACTAACGTAGATCGGATTTACATCTGAAATTAGCCCAAATAGCCTTACACCTCGCAATTCTCAAAAACCCTTTTTCGTGCATTAGCGATACCATTTGCTAAATCATAATGAAGCCTTAGATTTCATAATAGAATTTCAACGGTACAAAAAGGCATAAATTAAACCCGAAACCAAAGGTCCAAAGACCGACTAATTCAATTAGACCCTCGAAATTAGCACGCACGACGATTCGATGGTCAGTTATTTTGATTAAAAATAACTGGTGTGTTGCAGAATCCTGTTTTTAATGCAGTTTTGTAGAAATTAACCTATTATTATTCTTTTTGAATAAAATTTATTTAATATTTTGCTTATTTAGTCATATTTATATAGAGAATGTATGAAAACAAAGCAAAATTTTAAAATAAATAACAATAAAACACTGAAAACTTTTGTTTTCAATCCTTCCACAAAATTTATTACAAGTTAATGTCACTACAGAACTACAGGGTGTAACAAAAATACAGGTCATAAATTAAATTACATTTATTCAAGTAAGTACACAATTTATCAATCTTTCAACTGTTGCCTTTTTGGATGTTATTCGTTGAAATAGAAATATTGATTTTTTGGAAACACTTTTATTGTAAATATTACAAAATAAAATACTGAAATAAAAAACCAATCGTAGGTAACTAAATTAAAACTTTATGATAGCTGTGATGTAGAAGGTGGAGCAGAACTGGACTTTGTGGGGATATGTGACATGTAGAACTGTTTTTGTTTGATTTCGTCGTAATTGGGAGGCTGAAATTTTGGATAATAAAAAAGGTGGTCATCCAACAGCCTATTACGAATACAATGTTTTCTTCGCCAATTTGTGACGGGTAGCCAATCGCCAATTTGTGACGGGTGGCTCTTTAAAGACGACAGACTCAGTAAAACACAGTTTAAAGTCAAAGAAAATATATTTAAGGTATTTATGTACAGATCAAAATAAGTAAAATAAAATTAACCCTGTAACAGGCCAAATCGTAAAAATTATCTGTTGAAGTTGATATTTTTTTTTCAAGTAAATATAGGCAAAAATAACTTATTTTTAAATTTTCTGCTAAAAATCTTGTCTAGAATAAGTGCTAGGTGAGAAATAGTGAAGACCCTCTACAGACGGTCTTGTCGGGTTATGAGTAAAAAATAAAGTTGGTAGATGTTTATTATAAAACAAGATTTATTAAGAAAAATAAGTATATAATATGTTATTTTTGATGGTGGTAATCCCAAAAACAATTTTTACCGACTGTGCCGCATAAATGGAGGTCACATTTGAAACAAACAAGCTGCGTATCAGATTTTTTACACAGCTTACACCTTTTCTTGCCTTTTCGATCAACCCAAACTGGAAAATGGTTTTCACCATCAAAACGTACATCAGCAACTTGATGAACCGCTCTTTTTTCAACACCAGATGAACTAGTTTTACTAGAGGAACCAGGTTCGCCATTTAGAGCTGATGATGGTCGACCTACATTTCGTTTTTCCTTGAACGAAACAAGGCCAGATGCTATCTCTTCACGGAATTGTGAAAGAGATAGAAGCCTCTCCTCTTCGCAACAGTCACTGGAGTTATTTGCCTTTTCGGCACGTATACGTTTATATAGTATGAATGCGTTTGTGACGGCCATGTCGACAAAGTGATAGAATATCCGAATCATAATATTTCTGCTTTTAGCTCGAATGTTATATCGACCCATAAGGCCATCCATCAAATCGACTCCACCCATCAATTGCGTGATGTTTCGGTCGCTACATCATCCAAAACTAATGTTGAAGAAGCTGGTGGTTGATCAACATTACTAATATCCATTGACAAATTTATATCATTTACAAATGCATCAGTTGTCTCAGCTTCAAGCATTTCCTGAATGCAGTCGTCAAAAACTGGTGATTTAGCCTCTGATACCTCGGATAGGCTGTAAGGCTTTTCAGGCTCAATACTATCATCAACATAGTCGGGATCCACAATACTATCGTCACTACTATAAATGCTATCGTCGATTTCAACGGAATCAATAAAGTCGAATAATTGTTCATCAAACAATTCTTCCAAATTGATTTTGTTCTTATGGTTACGATTTAGACGATGCATCTATCACAGAAAAGAAATATAATAGAACAACAGGAAAATAAGTATGTTCCTACGCACAAAAAGATAACAAAATTTCATACTAAAGGGGATATTTTTTATATTATGTAAACCGGCACGACCGTCTTGAAACTGTCTTGATATTTTTGTTTATAAAGCCTATTTACACAATAGTTTTTACTAAACTCTTATTATATTACTGAGACATGAAACATAATCTACTTACCATAAAATTATCAAGTTGATCACTTTGATCTAAACGTGTTTTTTGACGATTTAAAAATAATGTTTAGGAAGAAATAATTTTCACTGCCATTTTATGGGATGTTAGCACTTGACTAACGATAATAACGTAATCGCGATGCCAGAATGTGTTTAGTTGTATCGAATAACGTCAAGTAAGGTTTTTTAAAGATGCATGTCGTTACTGTGGCAGCAAAAACCATTCGGTATAAGTTTTATAAGCTAAAATGCAAAGACCGTCTTAAGACGGTCTTGCCTGTTAGAGGGTTAAGTATAATATACTCGAACTCTATAAACTCGAACTGTAACATAATATGTAACATAATATATTATATTATATGTTACAGTTCGAGTTGATTCTCAGTTAGCCCGACCGCACATCAAAGAAACATGAAACGTAAATTACGTTTCATGGAAATAAACCACTGCTAAACAAATATACGTCCGGCCATTTATGAAACTCTCCGAAAATAAAAATGTGTCATGAGCATGAATCACACTCGTTTCATTGGTAGGCGGACTTTGAGATTTGTTTAGCAGTGTTTTAGTTTCATGAAACATGTTTTTCGTTTCATGTTTCATGTTTTTCGTTTCATGTTTCATGTTTTTCGTTTCATGTTTCTTTGGTGTGCGGCTTGGCTTAGAGTTGACTATTCCTAGTTCGAGTCAACTCCAACTGAAACGAGCAGTAAGAGTTGATTTAAAACATTTAATTCAACTTTTACTAGTTGAAGTTGACTCTTCCTAACCCTTGTTAGTAAAAGTAGATTGTATACGATTTATACGAGTATAATCTCACGTGCTTTTTTGATGAGTGTGCGTCTCTTTATTTTAACCGTTTCAACTACTTATCACGATATAGTTCAGGCTGTATCGTCGCCCCCGTTAGGTAAATTACTCCGATTCGATTTTTTTGCACAAAATTACTTAAAAAGAGGTCGAAAAATTATTTTAATAGTTATTTATGTACCAAGTCAGTAAAGTGACTCTTTATCGAACGAGTCTCATATTACGAGCAGAGGGAGCGAAGCGAGTAACAGATGAGTTCGATAAAGAGACTTTATTGACGTGGTGTTTATTGCCAATCATAAAAAACAATAACATTTATCTACACTGTGGCCCCATTTACCTATACTACGTTACTGTGGCCCCAGCATTACAATTTCAGAAATTTTTCAATTTTAGACGAAATAAAAATTTTGTATGACAGTAATGACAGATGACTTTTGCATGGTGGCCGGTTTCGATGTTTTGATTTATTTTATATGAATATAATTGCAAAATATTACAGAATTTCACTTTTTGGCATACATTTTATACTAATAAGGTAAATTGTGTATAATATTTTTAATAATTAAAGTAAATAAATTTTAAGTTCACTCAAATAAATAATCGATTACTGCCATCGACCACTTACATTCAATCTCGGTTAATTTGATTAATAATCGCGGCAGGTAAAGTAAAATTCTTCTTTCAGTACAATAAAGTGTTACTTTACTGCCCTAAGTGAGGGCAAATGAGTACAATAATGAGTAACTTTGGTGACGGTTCGCGATAAACAATTTTTTTAAACAAACTCGCAAAAATTTTTTTTACTCGGACAAATTTTTTTCTCTAAAATTTACTGTTGTCGAGTTAAAATACCATTTTCAAGATTTAATACCTCGATTAAAAATACTTATTATGAAGGTCAGAAACTGACCAAATCAGATATTAAAGCCCCCTCTATAAGATCCTGAAGACATTTTTGTCATTATTTCATTACTACGATGCTATTTTTAATTATCAACAATGAGCGCTAAGCGTGTGTTGAGGCGGCCGTCAATGTGAGTGCGAGTGAGATGCACCATTGGAAGGGCGGAATGTTGCATCTCTTTCGCACTCAACTTTGACGGCCGCCTAATGCGCACTTAGCGCTCATTTTTAATAATTAAAAATAACAGCTTAGTATCAAAATGACAAAAATTTCTTCAGGATCTTGTAGAGGGGGATATAAACTTTGATTTGGTCACTTTCTGATTTTCACAATAATTATTTTTAACCGAGTTATTAAGCCTTGAATTTTTCAAATTTTAAATCCTTATAACTCAACAACAATCAATTTAAGAGAAAAATCACAAGATACCTTTTTTGCTCAGAATGGCCCAAATGATCTAAAAAAATTGTTCGAAGTGAAAAAAATATTTTTTTGAATTTGTTTAAAAAAATTGTTTAAACAATTCTTCGACCAAGGAACCGCCTGACACCCAGTGGATTTGCTATAAGGACCTCTTTTTGAGTAAGTTTGTGCATAAAAATTCGAATCAGAGTAATTTACCTATCGGGGCCGACGATACAGCCTAAACTAAACTAATTTGAACATATCCAGTAACATTTAATTTCTAGAATCGGTTGTTTGTATGAATCAGAATCAACTTACTAAATGGCATTGGGAAGAGTATACTTTTTTAGTTGGAGTCTACTTTTACTAGTAAATGTTGAATATAAATCTTCATTTTATATTTATCAACTTTTACTAAAACCAGCCGTTTGAGTTGACTCGAATTAGGAATAGTCAACTCCAACTGGACAATCAACTTGAACTGTAACATATATAATGCCCCGTTGCAGAGAAGTCGCCCTGGATGGACGTCTGCAAAAGAAAACAAAATTAATAACAAAATGGAATATCTTACACCTCACTCCTGTGTAAGATATAAACAGTCACGCGATCAAAATATTAATAATTTATCGGGAGCATGTTCACTTCATGGCTACCGTTTAATTACGAGTATGCAAATCAGGTCCTCGCTACTCAGGTCGGCCTGCCTCGCTCACTTTGCTTGGCTGGCGTTGGAGTCCAGAGCTGTCGCTTCAAGACTGGATAATCTAGAGAGGATACGAAATACTAGGAACGAGTATTTGGTAATAGCTATGAGCATATAACGTAACGTAACAGTTACCGATTTTCTAAAATACTAGTTCCAGTTCCATTTGTTCAACGACACGACGGACACGGGACACAGAATGAATAAAGCCGGTAACTGGTACTTGTAGACAATACAATAACGTCTATAATCGTTACTCGATACGCGCTGATATTTTGTTACATATTTGGAATAGGTACCTGGATACTGATACTTGCTGATAAGCACTGGGAACAGTTTCAGTTACATTTTGTGGGTAGGGTATTAATAGTTTGTGTTTGTAGGTAGTTTTACTAAGGATTGGCGGGCCCGACGAGTTCGGGATTATTACAGTGGAACGTGGGACTGGTGTATGACAGATGTGCAACTAAACGTATTAAATGTCAAATGTATTAATATTGGTCCCTGCTTTCTACTATTCTACAAGTATTTTAGTTTTACTTTGTTTGAGTGAAACACATATTTTCAATGAAACTAAAATAAGAGAGTGTATAAATTTTGTGTATGTGCAAATAACTTTTTAGTTTATTAAAAATTAAAAAAAGCAAATAAAGATTACATTCGATATGGGATAGTAGGACCTTTACAATATTGTAAGTCATTATTAGTATGGTATAGTTAGACCCAAACCCAGACATCCAAAGTGAAAGTTATCCTCCAACACCAAATTGTTCTATATGGTCCACATAATGTTCAGAAAAAAGTCCCACCATTTTGAGCGTCGGGTTTGGGAAGGAGAGGGGGGAGAAATCTGCAAATTCGTAGTTTTTTAGGTTTTTCTTCAATATTTCTAAAACTAAGCGGTTTAGCATGAACAACCCTCTACACAAAATTATTCTACATTAAATTTCAAATAAAAAAGGCCCTATGCATAACCCTTCTAAAATGAACGGTTCCGAAGTTACGGAGGTAGTATAGTATAATTGGTCCAAAAAAAGGCCTAACCCAGACATCCAAAGTAAAAGTTTTCCTTCAACACCAGATTGTTCTATATGGTCCACATATTGTTCAGTAAAAAGTTACACCATTTTGAGCATCCGGTTTGGGGAGGAGATGGGGGAGAAGTCGGTAAATTAGTAGTTTTTTTAAGTTTTTCGTCAATATTTTTAAAACTATGCTTTAGCGTAAGGGATGTTCTATAGAAAAATGTTCTACATAAAATTTAAAACAAAAAAGGTTCTATATATAATTGTTATAAAATTAACGGTTCCAGAGTTACGGAGGGTGAAAAGTGGAAATTTTTGATACTTTTTATATTTACCGATTTCTTCCACCTCTCCCCCCCACCCCAAACCCGAAGCTCAAAATGGTGTGACTTTTTTCTGAGCATTATGTGGACCATATAGAACAATTTGGTGTTGAAGGATAACTTTCACTTTGGATGTATGGGTTTTTGGTATAGTTATATCATAAATATTGCCCAAAAAATATAAAAAGTATCGGAAACCTCGAATTTCACCCTCCGTAACTCTCGAACCGTTGATTTTATAACAATTATGTATAGAACATTTTTTGTTTTAAATTCCATGTAGAATATTTTTTATATAACATTGTTTACGCTAAAGGATAGTGTTGGAGAACTGTATTCTCCACCCAAAATAAATTCTATTTCACCAACAACAAATTTCCGCGCCGCCTCTGTAACAACCATAAATAATTTCATTACGCAGTGCCCGAAGAAAACTTCCAAGAATGTTAATCTCCGCCTCCAAAAACCCAAACACCCCAACGGGAAAATTTGTTAACGGTATGCAAGAGCGGGGTGCAACAGTCAGTCAGTCAACTATCAACACTCATTAAGAACCTACGCAAAAACCTCTTTTCATTTACGCTTTTTCGAAGAGAATTCTTCACGCCGCAATTAGCAAAAAGCCGGTACAAAGTGTAAATATATGTGTAGTGGCGTCTTTCACGGATAAGTTGTTAACTCAATTGTTCACATGTAAAATTCTATTTCTTGCCCTTTTCAACTTCATTACAGTCATAGCAAAATAGAAAGTGTTTTATTTACATTAACAATTCAACAGGCCAGAATTACAGCATCTTACGGTTCATTAAAAGTTCTCCTCTTAGCTATCGAAGGCTTAGCGACACATTGAACTTACTGCAAGTGCAAAACGCTGGAAAGAGACATTGGAACTACTCCAAACTCTCCATGGAGGAATGTTGAACACCGGCGTCCCTCCATTTTGTTCCTCCGAGACCGGATTTTATTTCTAAGAGCCGAATTTGGCCCTTAAAGCCACATTTGATCCATCGACCGAACTTTTCTGGCCAAAAAACACTCAATTCAAGTTTCTATCTAATTCTATTATTTTGTTAAAAAACATTTCTGGCTAATGCCAACTCTTTCTAAAAGACATTATAAGTGTCGCGTTTTTCGGATATTCTCGTCGAATAGACAATAATTCCAAGAGACAAAGTGATTGCGTTATTTATTCTACGGACAAATAAACATTCTGTGAACAAAAACAGTGATAATAGTTTACTTCAAGAAGTGGTGTTCAAGGACTAGCTGATTCCAGGAAAAGCAGCCCACATTCAAGTACCAAGAGCCCAGGGGTGACGTACAAAATAAACTTTTCTATATATGTAAATTCAAAAAGTTAATTTTCAAAGATCTCTTGCGAAATGTTACTCTAATAAAGTTAAACACTATTTAAAGAACTATTCAGGGTTGAATTTTTGGTTTAATATTGCATGCTTGTTAAAATTCAAAAATAAATAATAATTTTATTCAAAAATAAACAAATTAAAGTTATTACAATGAGCAAAAAAGGTTTAAGTAAATTATTAAACAAAAAGCATTCCATTCTAGATTCTGTTAATAGAATTCAAACGTGGCTAGAAGCAAACCATGACTCGGAAAAAGATGTTTTCTCATTCAAAACAAGAGAAGGTCGATTACAAGACCTGTTCTCTGATTACAATAACGTACAGAATGAAATTGAATTCCTGGACGATTCTCAAAAATGTGATCGTGCCATATTTGAAGAAAATTATTTTGCGGTTCTGTCAAAAATACAAAGTTCGATTAGAGCATTGGATATTACCAATACAGGGAGCGTCGCTGCCGCTAAGCAAGTGGCCGTAAAGCTCCCGGCAATAAGCATATGCAAATATTCCGGGCAAATAGGGGACTTCGAAAGTTTTTTTGAGCTCTTCGACACACTGATAATACAAAATCAGTCCCTTTCTGACATCCAAAGGTTTCTTTATTTGAAAAGTTACCTACAGGGTGATTCTCTTAAGTTGGTGGATTCTTTGAAAGTCACAAATGAAAATTTTTCGATTGCTTTAAATATTCTAAAGAACCGCTATCAGAATAAGGTCACAATCATAAATTCTTACTTAACAGAAATTATAGACATTCCTACACTGAGAAACAGCTCACCGCAAGCCCTCAGAAATTTTCTAACTACCGTAACAAAAAATATGCAATTGCTAAAAAATTTGCAATTTTCAAGTACAGAGCTCATTGATATAATTTTAGTTTTCCTGCTAGAAAGCAAATTAGATTTTTCAACAAGGAGACTTTTTGAAACTGAGCGAAATCATTCAGATGTACCAAAATTAGATGGTTTTCTTAAATTTCTTGAAAAAAGGTGCATTGTTCTGGAAAGCCTGGAAAATACAAATCCTAGGCAAGCCAAAAACGTAAAAGTTTCACATCATGCATCCAGTAATAACACATCAGAGGATTCAGATAAAAATAATACGTCAAATAATTTAGTTTCTGACTTTTATTGCATTTTCTGCAAAAAGCAAGGTCATAAAATTTACAAATGTCACTTTTTCAAAAACATTCAGCATGATGACAAAATAAAATTCGTGAATTCAAAAGGTCTCTGCGTAAACTGCCTAGGTAGGCATAATTCTAAAGATTGTTCATCAAAACATGCATGTACCGTTTGTAAAAGGCGCCACAATACAATTTTGCACATTCTGGCACCAAATAATAATTCGGGTAAACATAATACTTTTTCTACGACCCATAAAAATGAAAGTCCGTCCACTTCTACAAATTCAAACAATTACGAACGCGAACATTCGTCAGATTCAAACTTTCAAGGTCCTTCGTTTCAAGGGCAAGAACCGTTTACAAATTCCTTTTCTGCTTTGTCCGTAAAAAATTTAAATATACTTCTAGCTACGGCCAAAGTAACCATTTTCGACAAAAACGGGAAACCTTTAACGGCCCGATTGTTACTCGATACGGGAAGTCAAAATAGCTTTTGTACCCAGTGTCTCGCTGATAGGCTGGGCTACAAGCCATATGACATATCTCTAAACATTTCTGGCATAGGCCAAAGTAATTCGGTTTCAAAAAAGATGGTCAACATAAAAATGCATTCTAACTATAATAAAAAGTCTTTCAAAATTTCATGTGCCATCTTAGAAAATATTACTTGCAATCTTCCACAGTTCCGCATTCTTACAAAAAAATTACCAATTCCAAGGGACGTTTTTCTCGCCGACGATTCCTATCACAAACCTAGTCAGGTAGACATCTTGGTTGGGGCTGATTTGTACTACGACTTAATTCTTCCTGACATAATTCCTCTGGGCCCTAGGCTTCCAATTTTGCAGGCTTCTCATCTGGGGTACCTAATAGCCGGCGTGATTGCTCCTCACTTGACGGCACCTACAGTAGCAAACAATGCTTCTGGAGATGTTGCTCTACTTTCTACGTGTAGCACGGACGAGCTGCTCACGAAATTCTGGAACATGGAAGAACTTTCTCAAAAACCTATTCTGTCGGAAGCTGACGAGCTGGCCGAACAAATATTTCAAACTACAACAAAGATCCTTGAAAATGGACGCTTTGAAGTAGATATTCCATTAAAAAGTGCACAAGAACACCAATTACTGGGTGATTCATTTTCTATAGCCAAACGGCGTTTTCTTTCACTCGAAAATAAATTCCAAAAAGATAAAAAATTATTTTTCGAGTACAAAAATTTCATTGACACATATATTTCTTTAGGGCATGCTGAATATGTACCTCTTTCGTTCGTAAATGAAAATTCGGACAAAAAATATTTTATTCCACATTTATGTGTCATCAACGAACAAAATAAAAGTACAACTTTGCGTGTCGTCATGGACGCTAGTTGTAAAAGCTCTACAGGAAAAAGTCTGAACGACATTTCATTAAAAGGGTATCAGGTTCAACCCGATTTATTCGACATTCTGGTTCGTTTCAGGCAATACAAATTCATATTTTCCTGTGACATTCAAAAAATGTTTCGACAGACGTGGATCAACAAAGATCAACGCTTTCTACAAAATATTCTATGGAGGGACGATACCCACGATTCTATAAAATGTATTCAATTAAATACTATCACATACGGGACGAATAGCGCCCCGTTTCTTGCGACGAGAGTCTTGCAAGAAATTTCAAATAAAAATAAAGTTCAATTCCCATTGGCCTCGCATTTTCTCGAAAACCAATTCTACGTAGATGATGGTTTATGTGGGTCAAATAATATTCAAGAATTGCTCGAAATACTTCAGCAATTAAATTCTGTTCTAAACCGCCATGGGTTTACTTTACATAAATTCCATTCAAATTCATCCATATTCCTACAACAAATCAACCCAGAACATTCAAAAAATACTACTCAGGAATATGACCTAAATTTCGATTCCACTTCCAGTAAGGTTCTAGGCCTAAAATGGGACCCTGCGGAAGACCAAATAACAATTTCCGTCCCCGAAAATAATTTCTGCCCACCAATAACAAAAAGAAAAATCCTATCTGCGTTAGCGCAATGTTTCGACCCTCTGGGACTCATCAATCCGTTTATTGTTAAAGGCAAAATGCTTATGCAGAAACTCTATCTGCAAAAAATTCACTGGGACACAGAAATTTCGGACAAAACTATTCTAAACGATTGGAACAACTTTCTACAGGACTTGTCACAATTAAAACAATTAAAAATTCCTCGTTTCTATTTTTCTGAAAAAATAATTCTGAAGGTTGAGCTTCATGGATTTGCAGACAGCAGCATGGCAGCTTATGGCGCATGCGTATACCTAAGAACTTTCTATTCGGATGAGACCATCTCTTGTGCATTAGTTTCTTCCAAATCAAGGATAACTCCGTTAAAGACGGTAACACTTCCTAGGCTTGAGCTGTGCGCAATGGTTCTTCTTTCAAAACTTGTTGCAAAAATAATTTCTATCTTTGAAAATCAATCTATAAAATTTCATTCAGTCAGCCTCTGGTCAGACTCCCAAGTAGCTCTGTCGTGGTGTAAAAGTCATCCAAGTCGGTGGTCGGTTTTCGTGGCTCACCGGGTAGCTCTTGTCCAAGAGTTGACTCAAAACTTTACATGGCTTCACATAAAGTCTGCGCAAAATGCCGCAGACCTTCTTTCTCGAGGAATGTCTGGTTCTGAAATTCTCAATAGCGACTTCTGGTGGCAAGGTCCCAAATGCTTGCGAGATAAAAATTTCAATGTTTCCAATCTAGTAAATGACAAAGTTCTCGAAAACCTACCCGAGAAAAGAAAAATAAGCCTCGTGGTAAATTCTAATGTGGAAAATTTCTGGATAAAAATTTTCTCACGTTTCTCAAATATTTCACGCTTAAAACGTACAGTAGCGTACGTATTTCGTTTTATTTCTAATTGTAAAAAACAAAAATTTCTGAACCTCTTTCTGTTGCGGAGTTAAATTATGCAATGGATTTCATCATCAAGAAAATACAGGGTGATGCATTTTCAAAAGAAATTTCGGCGCTTAAAAATAACAAATTTATTTCGAATAAAAACTTCATGTCACTAAAACCATTTTTAGATTCTTCTAATTTTCTCAGAGTTGGAGGCAGACTTACGAACTGTCCCGACATAGACTATTTGCAAAAACATCCGATACTGCTCCCATCCAATAATCCTATCGTCAATCTTATCATCAAAAATGAACATCTCAGATTGGGACATGCTGGTGCGCAAACAGTTCTCTCAAATCTTCGTTTGAAATTCTGGGCTCTCAATGGTCTAAAGGAAGCAAAACGAATCATTCGCAACTGCACCATATGTTTCCGATTTTCGTGTGCTCCTGCACAACAGCTTATGGGTAATTTACCTGAAGATAGGTTGTCCATTACAACAAGACCTTTTCAAAAAGTGGGTGTAGATTATGGTGGACCCTTTCTGTTAAAATCTTCTTCACTCCGAAAAGCGCCAAAAATCAAGGCATACATAGCCATTTTCGTGTGCATGGTGACCAAAGCTGTGCACATTGAGGTTGTTTCTGATCTAACAACTTCTTCCTTTCTATTAACACTTAAGAGATTCATTTCCCGACGTGGTAACCCAACCGTCATTTACAGTGACAATGCCACATGTTTTTCTGGTGCAAGAAACCAACTCTATGACTTATACAAATTTTTTCAAAATAAGTCTAATTCTCAAACCATTATGGAATACCTTTCTGAAAATCAAACCTCATGGAAGTTTATCCCCCCTAGATCTCCTCATTGGGCTGGGCTCTGGGAAGCTTCAGTAAAAAGCGCAAAATATCATATGCGTAGGCTAATAGGCTGTTCTTCTTTCACTTTCGAACAGTTTTACACTGTCATGGTTCAAATTGAAGCTGTGATGAATTCAAGGCCTATCTGTTCCATGTCTAGCGACCCTTCAGATTACACCTTTCTCAGTCCTGGGCATTTTATAATTGGCTCCAGCCTGTCAGCGCATCCTGAGCAAAACTTACAAAAAATTCCGGAAAATAAACTATCCATGTTTCAGCAAATTGCAAAAATACAACAAAGTTTCTGGAAAAAGTGGTCTGTTGATTACTTGAACCGGTTACAAAATTCTCCAAAATGGTCCCGACCAAGGGAAAACGTAAAAGTCAATGACTTAGTTCTTCTGAGAGAGGATAATGTACCTCCTCTAAAATGGCCTTTAGCACGGGTAGTTGATACAATGCCCGGGCAAGATGGCAAAGTCAGAGTGGTCAAGTTGAAGACCATCGATGGTCAATTCACAAGGGCAATCTCTAAAATTTCGGTTCTCCCTGATCAAGGTAAAGAAGAGTAGGTTAGACCACAAGGCTCTAACGGCGGGGGGAATGTTGGAGAACTGTATTCTCCACCCAAAATAAATTCTATTTCACCAACAACAAATTTCCGCGCCGCCTCTGTAACAACCATAAATAATTTCATTACGCAGTGCCCGAAGAAAACTTCCAAGAATGTTAATCTCCGCCTCCAAAAACCCAAACACCCCAACGGGAAAATTTGTTAACGGTATGCAAGAGCGGGGTGCAACAGTCAGTCAGTCAACTATCAACACTCATTAAGAACGTACGCAAAAACCTCTTTTCATTTACGCTTTTTCGAAGAGAATTCTTCACGCCGCAATTAGCAAAAAGCCGGTACAAAGTGTAAATATATGTGTAGTGGCGTCTTTCACGGATAAGTTGTTAACTCAATTGTTCACATGTAAAATTCTATTTCTTGCCCTTTTCAACTTCATTACAGTCATAGCAAAATAGAAAGTGTTTTATTTACATTAACAATTCAACAGGCCAGAATTACAGCATCTTACGGTTCATTAAAAGTTCTCCTCTTAGCTATCGAAGGCTTAGCGACACATTGAACTTACTGCAAGTGCAAAACGCTGGAAAGAGACATTGGAACTACTCCAAACTCTCCATGGAGGAATGTTGAACACCGGCGTCCCTCCAGATAGTTTTAGAAATATTGACGAAAAACGTAAAAAAATTCTAATTTACCGGTTTCTTTCCCATCTCCCTCTAAAACCGGACGCTCAAAATGGTGTAACTTTTTACTGAACAATATGTGGACCATATAGAACATTTTGGTGTTGGAGGAAAACTTTTACTTTGGATGTTTGGGTTAGGCCTTTTTTTGGACCAGTTATACTATACTACCTCCGTAACTTTGGAACCATTCATTTTAGAAAGATTATGCATAGGGCCTTTTTTATTTCAAATTTAATGTAGAACAATTTTTTATAGAAGGTTGTTCATGCTAAACGGCATAGTTTTAGAAATATTGGCGAAAAACTTAAAAAACTACGAATTTACCGAATTCTCCCCCCTCCCCCCCCAAACCCGACGCTCAAAATGGTGTGACTTTTTTCTGGACATTGTGTGGACCATATAGAACAATTTGGTGTTGAAGGATAACTTTCACTTTGGATGTCTGGGTTATGCCATCTTTTGGATCAACTATACTATACTATATTGCATTAAAAAATATCAGAATAATAGGGAAAATTAAGAATTCTGATTTTTCGGTGGAAAAAAAAGAAACTTCGGTAGATAGGTAGATTTGACAGGAATTCGGTAGATCTACCGAAAAATCTGTGGCTGTGGCATCACAACCAACGGCGACTCTGTGACAGGAAAAAGGAAAATATGAAAAATACTAGGTTAAAAAGTAACCAGTATTTGGAACAAGTACGAATATGGAATCGGAACGTAACGTAACTGTTACCGAAAAATACTCATTTGTATCATTCCTAGGAGAATCTCTGCTTAGCAGAGGCTGCTACGCTCTCTGTCTGGGCTGTTTTGAAAAAGTGGAAATGAGTGAGGCCTCGTGTTGCGCGGATTGTGGAACTTCCACGGTACTATCTGTCGATGCCCTGTTTACGGCGTATCATTACACCCCCTTCTTTTTGAAATAAAAAGCAACATACCTTTTTCTGTGGCGTCTACAGCCGTGTGATGCCATCTACCCTTTGCGGTATCGTGATGATAATCCTCCTCCCATTGTGGGCGTGAGAAATCTAAAAAATCATCTGCGTTTCATTGCGGAAAAAACTTGGTGGAATTGTTGGGACATATACAAAAAATTGATTGCTTACAAACGCGCCACGTTCCTCGAATTCGTGTAATGAGTTGCAAGTGGAAAGTGCAGAAATTATGTAATTAATTTAATTTTAATAGTAAAAACATCTTGGTCTGGAAGATGCAGCCAAGTTGAGAGCGCCGTAGCATCACGATCAAACTGCGAATTTTGTAAAAACCATTATGCCATCTAAGTGGTTAAAAAGTCAATTAGTTTCATTGATTGGATAGACAACTGCTATATTATTTCACGAGCTTAGCCAGGTATTTATAGCAGGGGGGTATCCGGAACATAAATTAAAAATTACCCATATATTTATAAGAAAAATATTCTTCTTTTAGTGCCTAATTGTTTCGAATATTGGCGATCATTCTGGCTATAATTATTTTATTAACTGATGCTTTAAATAGATTAGTTGTTGTTGTGGAGAACCATTTCCTCAGGTTCTTTAACCATGATATTCTTCTTCTCCCAATTCCTCGCTTTCCGAATACTTTACCTTGAAGGATTACCTTCAATAATCTGTATTTAGTGCCGTTTTTCATTATGTGTCCGAGATATTCTAACTTTCTCTTTTTAATGGTATACATCACCTCTATATCTTTCCCCATTCTTCGTAATACGGTCTCGTTTACGGTGACACCTGTCACCGTAAACGAGACAGGTTTACGGTGACAGTAAACTTGTCTCGTAGGTTTACTGTCCTACACCATCTTGTCATCAAGGCTACCCTATCAGGGTAGCCTTGATGATTTCCAATCTCCGATAGGAGTGGCACAAGAAGAAGAAGATACCATCTTGTCCATCCATGATATCCTTAGGATTCGCCTGTATACATCTCGAAGGCTTCAAGTTTTTTCTTCATTGGTTCAGTGAGTGTCCAGGATTAAACTCCGTAATACAATATTGAGAAGATATTACATCGTAGGAAAAATCTAAACGATGTAAAATACAGATATAGAAAAACGCTCCTGGAAAGAGTTTTGGAAGTCCTTTTTCGAACAGTGGGACGGTATAGGCTAAATAAAAAAATAACAAAAGCTTACATTACATGTGGTTGGAATTTAAGGATGTGGATCAATCCATGTGGGAATCCTGTGTTGCCCTGGGTAATATCCAGGAACATTTGCAACATCACTAATAGTCCAGGGCGCATCTGTTTTGAGATGGACGTTGAGAGGTGACTCAAATTTTTTTGCAGAAATTGCTTGAAAATAACTCAAATGATAATATTTGAGTTATCCTCCCACTCAAAATCGTCCGGAACATTGTTTAAATAATCAAAATGTCAAAATATGAAGGAAAAATTCTATTTTTTTATTGGTTTTTTGATTATAACTTTAAAACTGTTCATTTCTGAGAAAAGTTGTATTGACATAAAAGTTTCGAAATTAAATTTCCTACAATATAGAATTGGTTAAAAATTTAAAAAATAGTCACCCTTGTTGAAAAATAGCAATAATTGCGAAAAAAACCATACAAAAACAAGTATTCGCATTTTACGTTTTTCAACCATTCTTGCTACACTTAGGAGCTTCATATTTTACCCAGAAAAAGTATATGATACAGTAAAACAGCTCTGTAAATTTCATTAAGATACGTTTAATAGATTTTGCAAAATAAATTTTGCAATCCAGCTTTCGCAAGAAAAATTCATTTTATTTAAATGTCGCAGGACTGAAAATAAAGCAGATAGCAAGTTGAATTTTTGTTTGCTTATAGAAGTGTACTGTATCTTTCATTTGCAATTTGCAAAATTAAAATCGATTAAATACCACAGCGTCAGGAACTTTTTTAAATAAACATTAATTTTTGGTGCTACGCGCAGGACAGCTGTGTTCGATTCACACACGTTGATTTCCACCAAAATTTCTTCCAATCTTTATCTAATATATTATTTTCTTACTCTATATTTTGTTGTATTTTAATATTTAAATTCCACAAAAATCAAACTAATTTTATTATTGTTTGTGAAATATTGTTTAAACAATTGCATATGTTTAAAAATAATAAACTTTTATTCTCTAAGTTAAAATATATGAACAAAGAAAGTTTTTGCTAAAAAAAGAAGTGTTATTTCAAAGGATAGAGTATGTGTTTTTATTTTGCAATAAACAAATTTATTTATTTATATCGAAATGTAATAAAAATTAAAATGTATCAATCATTATCAAAGGTCATTGGAATGCCCAATCAGAGCAAACTATTCGCTGTCCTGCGCGTAGCACCAATAAATTAATGTTTATTTAAAAAAAATTCTGACGCCGTGATAGTTAATTGATTTTATTTTTTCAAATTGCAAATGAAAGGTACAGTACACTTCTATACGCAAAAAATATCAACTTGCTATCTGTTTATTATCAGTCCTGTAACATTTTGAAAAAATGAATTTTTTTTGCGAAAGCTGGATTGCAAAATTTATTTTGCAAAATCTATTAAACCGATCTTAATGAAATTTACAATATTGTTTTACTGTGTCATATAGTTTTTCTGGTTGAAATATGAAGGTCCTAAGTGTAGCATAAATGGTTGAAAAACGTAAAATGCGAATACTCGGTTTTTGTATGGTCTTTTCGCAATGATTGCTAATTTGCAACAAGGGTGACTATTTTTTAAACTTTTAAGCAATTCTATATTGTAGGAAATTTAATTATGCAATTTATATATCAGTACAACTTTTCTCGGAAATGAATACTTTTAAAGTTATAATCAAAACACGAAGCAAAAAATCGAATTTTTCCTTCATTTTTTGACATTTTGATTATTTAAACAATATTCCGGACCTTTTTGAGAGGGAGGATAACTCAAATATTATTATTTTATTTATTTTCAAGCAATTTTTGCAAAAAAATTTGAGTCACCTCTCAACGTCCAAATGTACTAATATTTTTCAGATGCGCCCTGGTCTATAAATATTATTTAAAATATGTAGTATATTATAATAACAATTTTCATTATTTAAAGGGTTTTTACTTAAAACATTTCGGTGGCTCAGGTATGCACATTATTGACTTTTATTAACACTGATGTTGGACTTTCAATCCGAAAACATTATGTGATGTAATGTATCTCTTATTTAGGTTATCTTAAATACACCTTTTACAAAGGATCTAGTATGTTTGTGATTTATTGTACACATCCAGCTACGAACTTTTAATTTCCTCGTGGATTTAAAAAAATAACGTTGTGTTATAATATATAGGTATCATTATTGAATTAATCTTTTGTTTTTATTTTTAAGATAGGTTGGGGTAGCAGTGAAAACAGTTGTATTACAAGAAAATAACTAACGATCGAATTCCAGAAGTCATTAAAAAAACAAGATCAGATCGATAATAATTATTATTATCCTTTCCTGGACAGAGAGTGGCCTCAGGTGACCACTAAATAACATTCTGAAGCTTTTCATGCGAATCATACAGAACAGAATCTATAGAAGATGTGACGAGGTCACATGTCAAGAACAATTTGACTTTAGGAAAGGTATAAGGACACGAGATGCAATATTCTGTCCTCAAACTCTGGCACAAAGATGCAAACATCAACAAGCAGACCTTTTTGTCTGTTTTTTAGATTTTGAAAAGATGTTCGACAAAGTGCAATAAATGACCTTGATAGTAGATTGAACGACATCAGAGTCGATAAAAGAAATTCTAAAATTATAGAAGCTGTTTATTGGATTCAAAAGCAGTCATAAAGATCAACGGTATCACGACAACGGTTATCATGAAATACAACGAGGTGTCAGACAGGTTTGTGTGCTCTCACCGATACTGTTTAACATCTACCCTGAGATAATATTTGCGAACTCTTTATCGCACTCTTCAGAAAGAATCAGGATAAACGGTCAAAGAGTAAATAACATCCGCTATGCAGATGGCACTGTTTTGACGAATGATTTGGACTACAGTCCAAATCATGCATTGCTATGTATGCTCAATATTTTTGTGTATGGGACGGAGGCCTGGACACTCCAACATAACTTCTTCTTCTTCTTCTTCTGGTAGCACTACAACCCTGGGTGGGTCTTGGCTGACTGCACAACTCGCTTCCATCTCGAACGGTCGTCCATGATAGTTGGGTCAGTGGGTAGCCCCATTGTTCTTAGATATCACCATATATTGTCTCTCCATCGCATTCGTCCAAAGGGCCTTCTTCCTGTGGGGGCTTCCTCCCAGATCAGTTTGGTAAGTCGGTTATTAGGGAGTCTCTGGATATGGCCAGCCCATCTTAGACGATGAGATTTAATTTCTTGGACTATGTAAGCGTTACCAACATAACGCTGATGAATAAGTTAGAAGCCTTTGAACTCTGGCTTTATAAAAAATCTGGAAAATACCTTGGACAACCCACACCACTAACAAACTGGTTTTTCCATTTATATTCAAAAGACGGTTGAGAAATGTATTCTTCTGTGAATTTAATCCAAAATTGCTGATATAATTGTTGAGCTGGCAGTTTAGTTGGCAGAACTTCTGATACGTCGTCCTGTTCAGGAAGCATTGTAATTGGACTGCCATATTATAGTCCTGTCGCCAGAGGAGGTACAACGGCCTCCTTTGTTCAGATGGACTTACCCAAGTTTTTTATGTATCTTGACTCGTAGAACAAGAATTTTGTGGGAAAGAGTTGATCCACATATTGATAAGATTGTTATAAACAAAGAACTTGAGGAATTACATAACAGCGACTTTTCGCAAAACAAAATATTTTTTGTATTTTTTGGGTCATTCTAAGCATAATAGTCTAAGAGCTAGAGCCGAAATCATCGTCATAAGTGATATGGAGTTTTGGCATGTGAAATGTGTCTATTGTATATTGATAATAATTACGACCCCTTTTAGGCTGACACCTCAGTGGATACAGAAAGTAGCAATAAGGGATGAAAGGGGAAAGTTAGTGTAATCTTTAAAGGTTTTCACCTCCTATTTTGTCAAACCTCCATCGATTTGCTTGAAAATTTGTGATTAGTTAGAGTTAGAGCATACCCCAAGAAATAAAAATGATTTGGTGCCAACTTGCCCTTTTACCCTGGGGGTGGATATCACCCCTTCTCGGGGATGAAAACTATTTTATTAAAAATAACTCCACAAATCGATAGAGGGACAAATTATAAGTAACATTTGTTATATCATGTTATTAAAATAAATCAATACTTTTTGACTTATTAAAGATCAAAAATTTGTCTGTTTAAGAGCACATGCGTGAAGTTACGGAAGATAAAAGAATATATTAATTAATCATAGGTTCCTAAAATAATATTTTTATATTATTTCGATATTATAAATTTAGCAAAACTATATTCGAATATGTCAAATGGACACCCCCAGTTTCTGGACATATTCAGTTTATATTGATAGAAAAAATTCAATTAAATATCGAAATAATATAAAAATAATATTTATCTACTCTATGTCATATTATGTATAAGTTTTAAGTTTGTGAAAACTGTCATTACAGATAGCAGTGCGTGAAGGGTTTAAAGTGTGCGTGAAGTAACAATGTATTTTAAATGGGATTTACTTTTTCGCACACTTTCAATGGGTTTTTGGCACACTTTCATATAATCAAATATCCTTTACTTTCTCGTTGTCGTGGTGATTACAATATAAGCAATGACTTACAACAAAATTTTTGACAGTTTTGTGGTTTGAAAATAGCTAGGATTTTTAAATGCCAAAGTTCTAAAAATTGTAGAATAGAAATGAATTCCAGTGACGAAGAGTTGCAGTTTTTTTATTTGTTTATCGTAGATAAAATATTGTATGAAATTGTGCGTGAACTACTTTTTGCGAACTTACGCGATATATAGCACTCGCTCCGTTGTCGCTCTTGCTCTAAAATTCGCGTGCGTTCGCAAAAAGCATACTTCACGAACTGTTTCCTAAATAAATATTTACTAACATACAATTAATTAATATATTCTTTTTATCATCCGTAACTTCACGCATATGCTCTTAAATAGACAAATCTTTGATCTTTAATAACTCAAAAAGTATTGATTTATTTTAATAACATGATATAACAAATTTTACTTAAAATTTGTCCCTCTATTGGTTTTTGGGGTTATTTTTAATAAAAGTGTTTTCATCCGCCGGAAGGAGTGGTATTCACCACCAGGGTAAAAGTGAAAGTTGGCACCAAATGAGTTTTATTTCTTGAGGTCTAACTAGTCACCAATTTTCATGCAAATCGATGGAGGTTTAACAAAATAGGAGGTGAAAACCTTTAATGACTGCACTAACTTTCCCCTTTCATCCCTTATTGCTACTTCCTGTATCCCCTGAGGTGACAGCCTGAAAGGGGCAGTGGCGGCTCGTATAACTTTAGGAAGGTAGTGCCAGAATCCGGGCAGCTGCCTAAATTTTTTGTGGCGGTTTTACGATATGGTCAAAAAGGATATAAAATATAAATAAAAAAAAATAGGCGCAGATATTTTTATCTTATATCTATATATTTACTATTTTTGGGATGCCAAAAAATTTACCAAAATTTATCAAAACAGTTCCGTAAATTAAGTAATTAGCAATAAAATAAATTCAACTTACCACCAGTATTTACTGCTGATGTACTTTTTTTTGTTTTTTTCATCACTAGGTGGGGAATCTGCAAACAGACGTCGGGGGTAAACATTTCCAACAGTGCTGGGTTCCTGAGCTGAAACCTCATCAGTGTCACGTCGACCAGTTTGGCCCTAAATCGGACCTCCCTGCCCTCCGTAACTCCGATGTGGCCGGGACCAGCTAAACCCCACCCCTCTCATACTAGGGCATCAGGGTGGAATCGCCCGTTAGGGCATGACTTCTCCCCGATGTCCTTCTTTTGCCCGATTCTCAGTCGCTCGTCATCACGCATCAGCTTCCGTCTCTCACACTCATCCGACCACCACGTCCTTTAATCCTATGCTGTCAATGTTTCATTCTTCCTACCACTGCTGATGTACTTGAAGTTTGTTGTTACGATATGGTCTCTAGAGCCTATTTAGAAAATTATAAAAATAACACTATTCTATTATTTACACACACGCACAAAGTTATTTAATATCACTTTTAAAGTTTACGATATGTGAAGTCCATCCTTCTTTCTTTTTTGGAGGCAAAGTTTTCAATGACTTTATTATTAAAATTGTCAAGGCCATTTACAAAATGTCTTTCTGTAGACAGCATACCTAAAGCACTTAGTCGTTCTTCCTTCATGGTATTTCTGAGGAATGTCTTAATTCGTTTTAGCATTGAAAAACAACGTTCTGCTTCAGATGTTGACATGGGAATGGTTATTAATATACTTAAAAGTTTAACGGTTTCTTCAAATGTACATTTTAAACCTTCATCATTTAATAAAACAGATAACGGAACAGCCCCAGAGGTAGTACTTAATTCGTCTCGCTGATACAATACTTGTAATTCAGTTTTAAGTCGAGTTTTGTTTAAAAATAAAAATTGTGTGCATGTTTCATTAAGAAATGATTCGGGGAACTTATCCTTATAAGCAGAAAACTTCTCTGACATAAATAAATGAGAAGCAACTAAATGTCCGGAGAAGGTAAACCTTGTTTTTATTTGCAACAAAACTGCATCGCATATCTCTAAGGCTTCCCGTTTTCTGCTGGGCCTGTCCTCTTCAATTCGCGCCTTTTTTTTTATTGGTACATCATTATCGGTTTGTCTCTGTGACGTGTTTATTTCTTCTTGAATACTATCCATAATGACGTCCATTTGCTCCCTTATACCTTGAATTGCTGCTGCAAAATTCTCCAAATCTTTTTTCACTTTGACAGAATCAGTGCATACTTTTTGCAATTGATGAAAAATAATTTCAACGTGAGGCATAATTTTATTAAAAATAAATATATAAATATATACTAAAAATAAATAGCCAAAATACAAAATCTTTATCCTGGAGCTTTAATTTGTAACCATTTGCTTGATTAATGGAAGACAAATCACGTGAAGTACTTTGTATAATGTCCATAACTGCAATGAGGTCTTTTCTATTTTCATGAACACTGAACAGTATGAACACTTCGTGATTGAAAATTCCAACGTGTTTGGGAAGATTTTGGCAACCTGCGATTAACCACCTCATCCAAAATTTTTGTTCTTTGAGAGGACGTTGAAAAGAATGAGCACAAACCAGATAAATTAGAGAAAAATATCCTAGCCTGCTTATTGATGGAACATGCACTTGTCATAATTAAATTCATTTGGTGTGCATAGCAGTGAACGTAATTTGCAAGAGGATATGTCTCCTTAATAATTTTTTGCACACCATTTAAGCCACCACTCATAACAGATGCGCCATCATAACTTTGAGCGATTAATTTGTTTGGAGTATGTTTTAACAATGGATTTAAAACATTTAAAATACATTCAGCGATTGACTTAGCATCATGTCCGCCCGGCACGTAAAATCTCCAAAATCTCTCAACTGGTCGTCCTTTACACAAATATCGAAAGACTATAACTAATTGAAATTAACCAGCAACGTCTGTGGTTTCATCGGCAATCACTGCAACATAAGGAGAATTTTCAATTTCTTTCTTAATTTCCTCGTGGTAAACATCTAACATGCACTCCAGTAGTTCATTTTGTGTTGTTTTTGATGTACCTTTAAAAGATTTGGAACTTTGAATGTGAACCTTTAAGTCGTTGTCTAATTCAGCGCTAAAATTGACCAGCTCCTTAAATATGCCTCTGTTGTCTGAATTTTTCGTTTCGTCGTGACCTCTTAGAGCTAACTCAAAAGCTCCACAAAACCTTATACAATTTATGATTTGATTCAAGACATATCGATTCTTATCTACCTGTTCATTATGTTTAATTAGAGTATCACGATAAGCTGAATTTAATTGGGTTTTTATATTTAACTTACCAAGCATTGAAAAGCTAAAAACGTTATTCATGTGCACTTTAGATTTTTCATGGGATTTCAATTTCTCCCATATATGTACAAGATCATCGGTGCCTTTGTTTGACCAAGTCTCGTCACCTCCAAACAAAACGCATACAAAACAGAAGAGTTTATTAGTTTGTTCGCAACCACACAACCAGCTATTTTTATCATAAATAATTTTATTAAACTTACGACAGCGAAGTTTTTGTCCATTTCCACTTTGTTTTTCAATTTTTAAATCGGGTAAAGGCCGACCGAGTTCTTTAATTTGTAGTTTTTTTTCTAACGAAAAACCACCAAAAGAGTTTTTTAATATACTAATTTGATTCATTGTCAATAAATAAATTAAACGTAGAAAATAATCAAAATATTATTTTTATACCTACGACACCCACGATCACAACGCACTAACTAATAATTACAAATTAAAAAATATAGTAGAGTATAAACACAAATATACAATACAGTAGTAGACAATAAACACAATAGCGTCAAGCGAACGCGTAAAGAAACTAGAAATATGTAGATCTAAAACATTGTATCTTAAGATCCACTAACTTCCTTTTCGAGATTTCGAGCCTGGCACGGAGACTCCAATTTAAACGTATGTTAAAAGTGCAATACCGCTCTCTCTCTGTCACTTACACAGGATGCTCATACAATCTTTCTCTTTTCTCACGAGCCACTATGCCGTTCGGCACTGGGATTTTTATGATTTTCATCCTTTATCCGATCAGCTGTGGGTGGCCAGAGTCGGTAGATTTGCATTGCGCTACACAGTTGCCAGATTTGATATAATTTATAAAAATAAAGAGAAATATTCACAAAAAAAATAAACAGGCATGAAAATGTTTTTAAGATAAAAAATATGTTTCTGCATAGTTAGCAAGGTAGTGCCATGGCTCTATGGCACTACCTCACGGGCCGCCACTGGAAAGGGGTCATAATTGTCAATATACAATGGACACATTTCACAGAAAAACTCCATATTATTGATGACGATGATTTTTCGGCTCTAGCTCTCCGTCTATAAGCATGTTTTTACAATTTTTTTCGTAGGATGCATAGTTTTCGACATAAACGCGGTTGAATTTCAAAAAATCGAAAAACTGCAATTTTTTAACCCGAATTACTTTTGATTAAAAAATAAAATAGCAATTCTGCTTACCGCATTTGAAAGTTCAAGTCAAATTCTATCGGTTTTGATTATTTGCATTGCTAAAAATTAATTTTTTTATTGTCAAACAAAGCTATAAACAAATAGTGTTTCACGTGCCCATTGCATAATATGTTTTAATACTGCATGCGTGTCTACTCGTTTGATTTTAAATGAGAGATGCATTGAAAACATCCCTTAAACACTATGATGTGTTTATAGCTTTGTTTAACAATAAAAAATTAATTTTTAGCAATGCAAATAAGCAAAACCGATAGAATTTGACTTGAACTTTCAAATGCGGTAAGCAGAATTGCTATTTTATTTTTTAATCACAAGTTATTCGGGTTCAAAAATTGCAATTTTTCGATTTTTTGAAAGTTCAACCGCGCAAAAAACTTGTAGGAACATTGTTTGCTTAGAATGGCTCAAAAAATACAAAAAAATGTTTTGTTTTGCGAAAAATCGCTGTGATGTAATTCCTCAATTTATTTGTTTAAACAATCTTATCGAAATCCGGATCAACTGTTACCCAAAAAATTCGTGTTCTACGGGTCAAAATACATAAAAAAGCTTGGGTAAGTCCATCTGAATACAGGAGGCCGTTGTACCCCACCCCCCCCCTGGCGACAGGACTAATAGAAATTATGATGGGATAATGGGTTCTAAGTCATTAGGATCATTTCATAAGGAATTAAAAGTTCATATATCAAAATTCTTTTTAACATTGTTTGTTTAAGAAAATATTTTGTGCATTTTACTGTGGCTTCCCACAGATCACCAAAGTTGGCTGAATATGGGGTCATAAAATGCCAATGAATATTGTCTTTTGAAGCATAGAGAATTAATTTTTTTTAAACTTCTGGTAGGCAAAGAACACAAAGAAAATGAAGTCCCATCGAAAAAAAAAAAAAATAAGCACGCAAATGAGCAAATTTTTGTCTCCCATTAACTCTCAGGCCTTTTTTGGGTTTTGGTTAGGTGTTAGTTAATAAATTATTTGGTTCATAAATTATTCTAAACTGAAAACGAACACCCTCCATCGAACATGTTGAAAACAATTAACTTTTCATTTACATGCCTTTGCACAACGGACAGTAAAATTATTTTTGCATCGACGATACGAAATTTTAAGCCGAGTCAATATTTAATTGCTGCCCCTAGTTGTCTCCAAAACAACTACGCACTTTATTGTATGGGAAAAACTGTCACATTCACACGAGATATAAAACAACTCCGCGATTTACCTTTTATTTTGAATACCGAACATACGGGTTTTTTGCCGTGCTCTCAATGTTTTTTGTATTGCTCAATTCTCAGTTTTACTAGAATTTATGCTCTTTTGTTGTTGTACAACAATACGGTTTAAATTTCCCTATCGATTGCTAATAGTACATTCTTTCACGGTTTTTGCTCTAAATTTTAAAGATCCCCTTGGAATGACATGAAATTTGGCATACGCATAGCTTACATGTCAAAGAAAAAAAGTGATATTGTGCCGATGTGTGCTTTTATTCTGGGGATGACTTTCGCCTCTTAGGGAAACAATATATGTCCAAAATAAGTCCGGAAATGAATAAAATGACTAATTTTAAGTAACTTTTGTTCCATAGAATTTTTGGCCAAGTCAACACTTTTCGAGTTATTTGCGAGTGAATATGTTAATTTTTCAACACAATAACTACATTTTTAGACGGTTTTTCGCAAATAACTCAAAAAGTAAGTATTTTGTCGAAAAAAACCTTTTTAGCAAAAATATGTCCTGTAAAAAAGTAAAAAAATGGTATACGCGTGAGGTCTCTGGACCTAGTAGAACCAGAGTTATAGCCAATGAAAAATAGGTGCATATTCGCCAAATTTCAAATATAATATTTCGACATGAAATATCCAAAAAATTAAGCACTTTTTGGGGAAAATCAGTTATAACTATTTTAAAATGTTTAAAAAAAGCTTTATTTCTGTTTTTATAAAAATTTTCTAGCATCAAATTTAGGCAAGTTACGCTCAAAATAAATGTTGGTCCCTTTTGTTTTGGCAAAAAAAAATCGGGAAGACCACCCTAACTATCAACTTAAATGAAATTAATAGTTACCGCTCCACAAATTATTTTACTTATATTATGTTTATATGATCTGTAAGTTTCATTGATTCAAAGTGTTTATTTTTGAAAAAAATTGGTTTTAAAATAAAATTTTAAAAAATTATAATTTAGAAAAACATGTTTTTTTTCAAAATAACTTAAAAATTGTTAGAGATGCCAAAAATCTCTAAAAACAAAAAAAGTCAGCATTGCTTTTCTGAATATCGTGTATTTTTTGTTTTTCGGTAAGACAAAAATTTATTAAGATTTGGTGTTTCTAAATTTGCATACATTCGTCATCAGTGATTCGTTCAACCCCTTTTAACTACAGCCCTTTCAAAAATAAGGACTCTGAACCGATGAAACCTACAGATCATATAAACAATACGTACACGTGTCAAAAAACTTGTGAAGTGGTAACGATTAAGTTTATTTGAGATTCTAATTAGGAGGTGATTTTCCCGATTTTTTTACCAAAAAAAAAGGACTAGCTTTATTTTGAGCGTACCTTGTTTTCTTTTGACGCTAGACTTTTTTTTATAAAACAAAAATGATGCTTTTTTTAAACACTTTAAATAAGTTGTAATGAGTTTTCCCCGAAATGTGCTTCATTTTTGGTTATTTCACGTTAAAATATTCCATTTGGAATTTGACTAATATGAACCTATTTTTCATTAGATAAAACTCTGCTTCTACTAGGTACAGAGACATGGTATATACACCATTTTTTTTAAATTTGTACAGGCTATATTTTTGCTAAGAATGTCTTTTTCGACAAAATACTTACTTTTTGAGTTATTTGCGAAAAATCGTCTAAAAGCGAGGTTATTTTGTTGAAAAAATTAACATATTATTCACTGGCAAATAACTCGAAAAGTGTTGACTTAATGAAAAAACTCTATGGAACAGAAGTTACTTAAAATTAGTCAGTTTATCCATTTCCGGACTTACTTTGGACGTATATTTTTTCACCTCCAAGAGGGGGTGAAAACCACCCCCAGGGCAAAAGCACACATCGGCACAATATCACTTTTTTTCTTTGACTTTTTAGCTATGTGTGTGCCAAATTTCATGTCAATCCAAAAGGTTCTTTAAAACTTTTTTATATATAATAAGGTTTTGCAATATTTTCCCATTAAAGAACGTAATATAACGCCAGATTTTTATTATTATTTGAAGGTTATTCTTTAATGATATTTATGTATATTTAATAATTGGTAATAGTGACTTTAACTGTGGAACGTGTCATCCGTGAAAATTAGCAGGTTGTTTTTAAGGTTATTCAATAGCAAACTTTATATAAGTGCGTTCGCGGGTGCTTGTCGGCGACTAGTCGCCGACAAATTAGCAGCAAAACGCATGCGCACTTTAATATGATAATAATATAGTTAATAGATAAATATACATACAAGGTATATTTACCTAGTATAACTTAATAATTAGTTATTAATATCAATTAAAAGTAAATATACCTTTTATATTTATCTATTAACGGTATTATTTATATTAAGTGCAGTTAGAAATTGTCGGCGACAATTTGTCCACTGTACCCGCGAACGCAACTATATTAGATGCGTTCGCGGGAGCCTGTCGACGACTAGTCGGCGACAAATTAGCAGCAAAACGCATGCGCACTTTAAAATGATATAATTAATATCGTTAATAGATAAATATACAAGGTATATTTACTTATTATAATTTAATAATTAGTTATTAATATTAATTAAAAGTAAATATACCTTGTTTATTTATCTATTAACGATATTATTTATATTAAATGAGGTTAGAAATTGTCGGCGACAATTTGTCAACTGTACCCGCGAACGCACCTATTATATCATAAAAATGTTTGTCCGACACGCAGAATATGTCAAATGACAGGGATTATATTGGTGGTAAATAGCAGTCTGATTTTTGCATGAGAGTTTAAAGAAAGGGTAACAAATCAATTGGAAGTTCTGTCCGACAAAATATATGTGACGTTTTCGTATTCTGACGTTCGAAACTTGTAACCTGTTCCACAATTAAAACTTCCTCTGTTCCAGTGTTCCCGTACATCAAACTTTGTCCGACTAGACACCGTTAAGCTATTAATAAATTTTCAGCTTGCTATTAATCAACATTTTTCTGGTACGCGGGATCCAGGCCTATAGGGGACACCTATATTATTAGTTGTAAATCAATATTAGCTGCAAATACAATAATGAATTTGTATTTTTAATATATTTTTTTTGGTTTTGTCGATCATTGTACCAAGTTGGACGGTAATGCTAATAAGAATGGCAATAAAAAATTTAACAAAACTTCAATATGTTATGCTTTTGGCTATAAGACAAAAAGTAATATTCTCCTATTGGTACTTGATTTTCGATGTTTACGTAGATTTTTATTTAGTTTTGCAATTGCCAATAGCGAAGAGATATTAGTTCAATCGCAAAAAGCAGTGGCGTGCTATCGGGATGCTTCAAGCTGGCAGAAGTCAAAGAGACATTGTTGAGGTCCTCCACTCAAGCAGAATTATCATTATCCGTTTTTAGTTAAGATTTCAAGAAATTGGTGATGTTGCTGAACCCATCGGGTGTTTGAGAGTGGCCAAACCATTAGAAATAGACTGCATGAAGTAGGGTATAATGCTCTTAGACCTGTAAGAGTGCCTCTGTATTATCCAGAGAAAATCGCGCTCTTCGACTCTAGTGGGCACAAGAACACGCAAATTGGATTAGACGTAAATGGGCCTCTACTTTGTTGACAGATGAGTCCCGATTTGGATTTACACCAGATACAAGACCGACATAAATTTGTAGACGATCTCGCAATGCTGAACCATTGGCCACCATGCAGGAGGTTTAGAGACAGCAAGGCGGCAGTATAATTGTTTAGACTGGCATCACTCTTGGTTGGTGGAAGAACCAATCTCGTTTGTCTGAAACGGTTTCTAAATGCAATAGACTACCGCGTATTATTCTATTACAACCTATGGTTGTATCCTTTGAACACCAAGCTGGTTCCCAATTTCAACTAATGCACGACAATGCGCGTCCGCGTTTTGCCAGGGTCGTACGAACGTTCCTCGAAGATAATTAAATTAAGGTTTTACCATGGCCTGCACAATCGCCAGATTTACACCCAATTGAGCATGTATGGGACATATTGGGCAGACAAATTTTACAACAAATATTGCACTCGATACAAGACAGCAACTGTTTGCAGGCCTTTCTGTGGAGTGGAACAGAATACCGCAGCATGACATTGACCATCTGATTTTGAGTTTGCATAACAGATGTAGGACAGTAATCAAAACCGTGGAGTTCATACACTATACTAACTTAACCTAAAGACTACTTTTAGGCGAGGAAACGAAGCATTAAACCTTGGAATTTTGTGCAGTAAGATGAATCGTCATGCAACTTTTGTATTCCATTCGAGAGAGTGTCAGGTAATTTTGTGAACTAAATTGATCTTCGGCAAAAATGTTTGTGTATGAGAAAATGCATTTTCAAAGTGCATCTCGAAGACATGGAAAATTAAAAATTTAGAACTCAGGAAATATTGTTGTTCTGAAGCTATTTCCTTGTGGCATTTTTATGATTAATTATTTATATGGGAAATAAGCCACAATTAAAATGAAAAAAATAATTTTATTAACGTTTCGACGCCCAAATCGGGTGCCGTTGTCAAAATACAAAATATTACTAAAATAAACTAAAGTGTTGTTGCTAAGCAAAAAAATTCTTCTAATAATTTATTTAATCTCACTCATTTATATTGGCAATTCAGACATATATTATACATTTTAAAGTAGAAGACTTTAAAATGATATTGCCAATATTTATGAGTTGCGTTCCTGGGACGACTTACTGAAAGATAGTTCATTCGATTACATGAAATTAACCCCAACTCAAGAATATCCGTCATAAAAAATTATAGCATGTGATATGTCTTTAAAAAGACAACCAAATGCAACGACAGTAAAATTCTCGCGTTAGAGACTTCATAGTAAATCACAAGGGAAAACCAGGAAAAACCCTGTGATACTATCCCGACATCGTAAGTATTTGGTCTTACATTAATTTACTCTCAAAAAATAATACCAAATTCTGACTTGTAACATGTTTAAATTATAAATAATATTAATAATACTAGATATATAAGTAATACTAAAATATAAAATATGTACTAGCTCGATATTATTGACTTACTAATCTTGGTATTTTCTTTCTATTGACTTCCTCTTTCAGTATGGGTAACCACATCCTACTGCATTCTACCGAGGAATTTGCGACACAATTGGTTTCATTTAGCATAATTAGAGCCGCTTCTTTGATTTTTCTCTTTTTACTATCTGATTCTTTCAGGACTATACTTGAATCTCTCCACTGAACTCTATGTTCATTATCCCACGCGTGTTGACATATTTGAGATCTCTCAAATTCTCTATTTTTAATATAAGATTGATGTTCATTTATTCTAACGTCTAATGGTCTTGATGTCTCACCTAAATAAAATTGTTCGCATTCACAAGGTATTTTATAAATGCAATTCTTTGTTCTTTCTTGATCATTGTTAGGTTTAGTTTTAGATAGAATAGATCTCAATGTGTTTGTTGTTTTGAATGTTGTTGAAATGTTGAATTTATTTCCTATTGTTTTAAATTTCTCGGATAGTCCTTTTATATATGGTATTGGTATTTTCCTCGTATTATTTCTGGTGAATGTTGTAGGATCCCGTTCTAAGTTGTTCTGTTCCATTCGATCCAATCTTGACAATTCCTTATTTATAAACGATAAAGGATAATCATTTTTTAATAAAACAGATGTTAACAATTGTTTTTCTGCTAAAAAGGAATTTTCGTTAGAACAAGTAATTTTGGCTCTATCATATAAGGATTTAATGATTCCCTTTTTAACGTTGATATATATTATATAATACATATTTTATATTTTAGTATTACTTATATATCTAGTATTATTAATATTATTTATAACTTAAACATGTTACAAGTCAGAATTTGGTATTATTTTTTGAGAGTAAATTAATGTAAGACCAAATACTTACGATGTCGGGATAGTATCACAGGGTTTTTCCTGGTTTTCCCTTGTGATTTACTATGAAGTCTCTAACGCGAGAATTTTACTGTCGTTGCATTTGGTTGTCTTTTTAAAGACATATCACATGCTATAATTTTTTATGACGGATATTCTTGAGTTGGGGTTAATTTCATGTAATCGAATGAACTATCTTTCAGTAAGTCGTCCCAGGAACGCAACTCATAAATATTGGCAATATCATTTTAAAGTCTTCTACTTTAAAATGTATAATATATGTCTGAATTGCCAATATAAATGAGTGAGATTAAATAAATTATTAGAAGAATTTTTTTGCTTAGCAACAACACTTTAGTTTATTTTAGTAATATTTTGTATTTTGACAACGGCACCCGATTTGGGCGTCGAAACGTTAATAAAATTATTTTTTTTATTTTAATTGTGGCTTATTTCCCATATAAATAATTAATCAGGAAATATTCACGGAGATAAGTTCAATTTTTATACCTGGGGGTTTTGAAGGTCACTGAACACAAATTTTGACGACGATGCGATGGTCTCCGGGGTACCTGGTGCACAGGGTGGTACTCGTCGCCTGGGAAGATCGAGTAATTCGCGGAACGATCGAATAACTCTCGAAATGAAGATTGGATCGAAAAACTGAAAAATACGTGTTCAAAATTTTTCAAAAATCTTTCGAATGAGACTAAACACGACCCCCCCGCTCCACCCTCTAGAAGTGGAGTGGGGGTAACTTTAAAATCGTAAACGGAAACCCCCATTTTTTTATGAAAATAAAAACAATTTATCGTGATTCCATAAGCAAATTATAGAAACGGTGTAATATCCCGAGAACTACCCTTCCAAATAAAAAACCAAAAAATAGAAGTTTAATATTTTTCAAGAGCCTATTGAGTAACATCAAACATGACCCTCCACTCCACCCCTTGGAGGTGGGGTAGGGGGTAACTTTAAAATCTTAAAGAGGAGTCCCCTTTTTTATTTTAGATTTGGATTCATTGCGTAAAAATAAGTAACTTTTATTCGAGACATTTTTTCGAATTATGGATAGATGGCGCTATAAGCGGAAAAACACTATTTTTTAGCGCCATCTATCAACAATTTTAAAAAATGTTTCGAATAAATTTTACTTACTTTTTCATGGGGAATCCAAACCTGCAATAAAACATGGGGATTCATATTTGATTTTAAAGTTACTTTCCACCCCACCTCCAGGGGGTGGAGTGGAGGGTCGTGTTTGCTGTTATTAGATATGTTGTTAAAAAATATTGAACATGTATTTTTTGGTTGTTTATTTGGAAGTGTATTTCTCGGAATATTAGACCGTATCTCTAATTTATCTGTGGTATCACGATAAATAATTTTTTCCGATTATAGCGTCATCTATCCACAATTCGAAAAAATGTCTCGAATAAAAGTTGCTTATTTTACGTAAACAATCCAAACTGCAATAACAAATGAGAATCCATTTAAGATTTTAAAGTTACCCCCACCCCGTCTCCAGGGGTTGGAATGAAAGGTCGTGTTTAGTGTCATTAGATACATTTTTGAAAGATGTTCAACACATATTCTTCAGTTTTTCGATCCAATCTTCATTTCGCGAATTCGATCGTCTCGCGAATTATTCGATCGTCCCAGGCGACGAGTTCCACCCTGGGCAGTAGGTACCTCGAAGACCATCGTCGTCACAAAATTCGTGTTTAGTGACCTCCAAAACCCCCAAGTATAAAAAACTCATTTCCGACAATATTTCCTGAGTTCTAAATTTTTCATTTTCCATCTCTTCGAGATGAACTTTGAAAATGCATTTACTTACCTATGCACAAAAATTTTGCCGGAGATCAATTTAGTTCACATAATTGCCTGACATTCTCTTGAATCGAATGCAAAAAGTTGCATGACGATTCATCTTACTGCACAAAATTACTAGGTTTTGAGCTTTTTAGTGCTTCGTTGCTTCGTCTATTTGTTGGGACCTGAGAGGAAACAAATTATTTTTTTTTTGTTACCATTTTTTGACTTATGGAGGTCTCTTGTAATTTTCTTAAGAGCTATTGCGATGTTTATTTTATATTTGGGACACTGGTTTGTAACTTGTTTTTTTAAATATTTAAAAGAAATTATTTTCTATATAGAAATCTTTCAGTAATCTCGCATTTTGTTTTTGTCTCTAGATTACTTTGATATGTGTACATTCAATAGAAATTATTACTCCCCTAGGTAGGTAGTGACATTTTTTTCCCAGATTAAGAGAGTTTTGTTCAAAATGCCGCATTTTCGGTTTACTGAGCTACGCCTACTTTTACGAAACTCTATTACAATTTCTACTCCCTGAAATTCAAGAATAAAGGCACACCACATCCTTCTGCAGCCCGAATTCCTTCATCTCAGGGAAAAAATAATTTTTTTCAGAATATTCGAGTAAATTTTTGGTGTTACCTACATACTTGGTGGAATATTCCAGCTGTACCAAAATCAACTTCTTAACTAGACATTCTTAAAGTAAAACCAAAGAAAATGTTTGCCGTTTTAGCGCTTTAGGATGAACTAATTAAGGAAGAAGGAGCTCAAACACGGAATTAAAATTCGTCGAAAGTAACCCTCTAATGCTCGTTGAAAAGATAGCAGCATTTTAAATAGTTTGTATCGAAGTTGTTTATTCCTTGAAGATGTGCAGGAATTTCTAAGTTACTTTGCAAAGGTGTTGGTTTAATCTAGAACTGAAACTTTAGAACGGGTGCATAAAATTTTATCTTTTTCGATTTTATATAATTCTAGTAGGTATGAAGTAGACAGTTATTTGGATTTATATATTTTTAGAACTAAAAATAGGAAATTAGTCAGTACCTAATAAGAAAGAGTATAACAATTCAGTCGGAAATATATATATTTCCCTACACCCTACAGTAATGAAAGTGTTATTAGTAGTAGGCCAGTAGTATTAGAAATACTGCTATTGAAATACTTGTGAAAACGTCAGGAAAAAAGTTTGAGGATAAAGAGATTTGGTGGTGGTCAAACGAAGTACAAGGAAAAATAAAAGAGAAGAGAAAATTATATAAAAAGTGGCAAGAAACCAGATCCGACACAGGTCTTCAAAGCTATATGGTGGCGAAAAAGGAAGCGAAAGTAGCAGTAGCAAAAGCCAAAGCAGAAACGTATTCAAACCTATACGATCAACTTGATACCAGGGAAGGCGAAACGAAGATATTATATAAAATAGCCAAACAGAGAGCAAAGAAAGCAAAAGATTTTAATCAGATTTGATGTATCCGAGATGAAAATAATAAAATACTAGTTCACGAAAGGGATGTCAAAAAGAGATGGAGAAAGTACTTTGACAGCTTTTTAAATGAAGAATTTGACAGACAGCCTGTAGAGTCAACGGAGACAGTAGCAGCAATGGTCACCTAAATAACAAACGAGGAAGTGGCTCAAGCGCTTCAAAAAATAAAGAAAGGAAAAGCGGTAGGACCAGATGATATTCCTGGGGAAGTATGGAGAGCATTGGGAGAGACAGGAACAAGGTGGCTAGCAGATCTATTTAATAGAATTATGGAAGTTGGACAAATGCCAGACGAATGGAAGTAGTATACTGGTACCTGTTTACAAAAACAAGGGAGATATACAACAATATACCAACTACAGGGATATAAAACTGCTTAGCCACACCATTAAAATATGGGAAAGAGTAATTGATAGACGGATACGTGAAGAGACCGAAATATCCGAGAATCAATTTGGTTTTATGCAGGGCAGATCAACAACAGATGCAATGTTCATTATAAGGGAGTTGATGGAAAAATACAGGAGTAAAGAAACAAACGCTCCTATGGTATTCATTCATCTTAAGAAAGCATATGATAGAGTTCCTCGAGAGATTCTGTGGTGGGCACTCAATAAGAAAGGAGTACCTGGTGAACATGTGAAGATTGTGACGGATATGTATATGGGAGTAACGACTAGTGTTAGGACAGGTGTGGGAGAGACTGATAAATTTCATGTGAATGTAGGATTGTCCCAAGGCTCTGTGCTTATTTCGTATTTATTCTCATTACTTTTGGACCAGATAACAGCGAAAAAACATTCCATGGTACATACTTAATGTATGCTGATGATGTCGTGTTAGTAGGAAATAGTGAAAGAGACTTAGAAAAAAAACTGGAACAGTGGAGGCAAGCTCCGGAGAAAGAAGGTTTAAAACTTAGTAGGACAAAAACAGAGTATTTGGAATGTTCATTTAAAGATGGAGTTACTACAAATAAAATGGTACCTGTGGATGGTGAACTGATTGTAAAAAGCAATAATTTTAAGTACCTGGGATCGGTATTACATAGTAATGGAGAAATAGATGGAGATGCATGCAGTAGAATTAGGGCTGGATGGATGAAGTGAAAAGAAGCAAGTGGTGTGTTGTGTGACAGAAAAATTCCAATGAAGCTGAAGGGAAAATTCTACAAAACAGCCATAAGATCGGCTATGATGTACGAAACTGAATGTTGGGCAGTGGAGAAGAAAGAGGAACAACGAATGCATGTAGCGGAAATGAGAATGCTTAGATGGATGAGTGGAGTGACAAAGAAGGATAAAATTAGAAATGAGTATATTAGGGGAAGTCTAGGTGTGGCACCAATCGATGCCAAAATGAGAGAGCATAGGTTAAGATGGTTTGGTTATGTTCAACGTCGAGACTTTAATCACCCAATACGAAGAATAGCTGAAGTGCAGATTCCTGGAAGGAGTAGGAGAGGAAGACCAAAGAAGACCTGGGGGAGACGATAAGGCAGGACATGTTGGTAAAGGGGATTGACATTGATATGACCCAAGATAGAATTGTGTGGAGAAATGCAATTAGGGAAGCCGACCCCCCATAGGAATAAGGCAAAGATAATGATGATGATGATGAGTAATGAAAGTGTTATTATTTAAATTTTAAATCTATGATATTATAGATACACTATAAACTATACACTTTATGTTTGACTGATGACCAAATTCTGATTGCTCAGGATCATGACAACTTGAGTTACGTGATGCGGAAGCTAATAGAAGAACAATATCAAATGGGGTTTCGATGTCAACATTAAGAAAACTGAAGCCATGTTTATTGGAGGAATAAAACAGTCCATTACATTGGACGATGGGGTGGAAATTTAACACTGTGATGAATACAAGTACCTGGACATGAAGATAACTCAAGATGGAACACTCGACGGTGCTATAGAAGATAGAAACCTACAGGGTAGAAAAGCCACCCTCCGTCACTATACCAGGTAGAATGACAAATGAGATGTCGAATGAAATCTTTTAATCCAAGGATGGTACTAAAGGTGAGAAATTTGACCTTGGCTGTCTCTCCGTCTGTCTGTCCTACCCCGAATAGAACTCCTCCGTCGCTATACCCGGTAGAATGGCCAATGAGATGTGGAAAGAAAGCTTATAATCCAAGGATGTTACTAAAGGTAAGAAATTTGACCTGGGACTTCCGGTTTGAGAAAAGCAACCAGAGTACTTTTTTAAAGTCACCGGAATAGTACAAGTGATATATTATTCGACGGGCCCGATTATTTTGGGTGAAAACCTAAGAATTACGAAGTCCAATTGCTTGTTTCTATCATGAAAAATCTTTTTTCTACTGTAATTATTTCAAAAATTTTTCTTCTAGGAATCGAAACGGGACCTACCTAAACGAAATAGGTAAAATGATTTATTGTTGCAACATTTTTAAATTTTAAGGTAAAATTTTCGTCAGTCTCGGTATTTTATTTCCGCAGGGTTGAGAAACTCAATATTGCTTCAATAATTCCATTTCGCAGCACTTCCGCTAGTTCCTCTTTGTATCCCATTCAGGATGACCACTCTATTATATTTTATTTCAAAAGGGTCAAAATTGCCTTCAAAATAATATTTCTGTGTACTTGTATTCAACGATGATTACAAAAAATGTCAACTTGGATTTCACGGTTTTGAAACATTTTCCATTTTGCTGAAATACATTGCTGTAGTTTCCTTTTGCAATAAGATTTTATTTTCGATGATAAGATATTGACAAATACTTTCTTTATTTCACGTCCCACTTTATTGATATTATGTTTAATGTTATAGTTATGTATAGCTTGTCTCAAAATATTATATCGTCTTGGTTTTACCCGCGTTAAAGCATTAGTATAGGCAGCATATCATTGAGAAGAGCATTTGAAGGATCTCCATAAAAGGGGGCACCCATAAACTACGTCGTTGAGAAGAGGGAGGGGGGGCTTGCTTATTACGACGGAATACGACAGGGGGGAGGGGGGTATGAGTGACCATTCGACGTCGTTTAATATATTGGTAGCTATATTTAAATTTGTCGCTATTGTGTCTATAAAAATAATTTTTTACTAGCTTCTACCAGCATTAAAGTATCAGATATTCATATAAAAACGTATAGTTTTTGATATGAAATTGAAAATAGAACAAAACGTTTACGAATAAATATACCTTTGTTAAAATTAAAAACAATAATTCTATTATAGATACTTTTATCGCATACTTTTCATTTCGTTTTTATTATCAGTCACAGCGTCAAAATAATATTAGGTAGCACTTTTGTACAGGACAGCAAAACAATAAGACATTGTTCTTTGGGTTTAAACAATCGCTTCTATATACAGAACAACGGCTGGAAGTAAAAAATATTAAATTCAATTTAATATTTGTCAATGTTAGTTCATTTATGTGCTGCATATGTGTGTGAAACAACAGTTCTGAAGAACGAATAGAAATAAAATGGCATCGAAATCAAAACAAAATAAATATCAAGATTAATATGATGCAGTTAAGAAAGCATACCCCGATAAAGGTGGTGTTTTTTGTCAAAATAAGGCTAATGAGTTGTGGAGTGAATTGAAAAAAAAGTACGCAGATATTAATGACCTACATAATAATACCGATTTGGAAATAAAAAAATTAATGGAATCAGCGACAAAAAGGAAGGCTGCGTTTACAAACTTTTTTGTTACAGTAAGTACCTTTTAAATTTATGATTAATGTTAAGAATAACAAATCACAGTAAAAAAATATTTTAGAAATATTAGTTACTCTGGATAAATAAAAATAATTCGTTTTTTCGCCGAGTCTTTTATACACAATTATTATCTAACTAATTAGTATGATTCTTTAAAATGAAAATTTAACTACAAGTAGTAGTCAAGTTTTAAATCTATTAAAATATTTATCAAATGTTCATCTGTTTATTTTTCACTTAACAAACGTTCAGAAAATATAATCTATAATTCTAAAATATCATTAATTTTGTTAAAATGGTAATAATATAACCTGGTATATTGTTTTCTGTATAAAATGTGGAATATATTTTCCCGCCAAAAAAACTAGAACTACATGGATCAAAAGTCCATGGAAAAAAACAGAATATTCGTTCAATATGCAGTCGAGTTCGCCCAATAAAAATTGCTAAATATAGAGAATCTGAAGCTTTGTGTCTTTTGAAAGATTCTGATGAATCTGAATATTTAGAATGGATCGACGTAGAAAATATTGATCCTGAAGTGACTTTCCCCGTAGAAATTAAAGAAGAAGAAAAAAATAATATGATTAATAATATCAGTGAATGGTTGGGAAAAGAAAAAGACTATTAAAATTATTTATTTATAAGTAGTAACGTATGTTATAAAGTATATGTGCGTAACTAAATACTGTATTCATATATTTTTTATTAATAGTACATTGTTTACCGGGTAGGAAAAGCTTAACATTCCTGGACGACTGTGAAGATTGCTAAGTCGAGGCGCAAGCCGAGACTTAGCAACACAGAGTCCAGGAATGTGGCTTTTCCTATGAGGTAAACATACTATTTTTCCGCAAATCGTTTAAAATTCGACAGATATTGATTGATTTAAAAAAAAACGCGATAATTTTATTCGCAAATAAATGGTGCTTTGAAATTCCTAATAAAATTACTTGGGTTACTATGGAAACGTATTGAGGTTGAATTGTCAAACTTGACAATGTTTTCTATCATTTATGTAGAACACTAACAACTGTACGGAAATATCATTTCCTTACAGTAAGGAAATGACATTTCCTTACAGTAAGGAAGTCCTGACTTTTTCTTCAAGAAATTTTGAGAGGAATGTCAAAATTTCCTGGCGATTTGCGGAAAATTACATTATTTTTAAGTGAATTATTAATTTTAATTACTTAAGGGGGTAGGCGCAAAATCTTGGTTCAATGCTATTTAAATGTATTTATTTTTTTCGAATACTAAGAAAACTAATAAAGATTTTTGAAAAATTTAAACGCAGATTGAAAGACTACATTATTGCCGAGGGCCAAAAGTTCCTGAAAACATCTATAATGTTTATTTTAATAAGTTACAGGGGTTTAAAAGAAAATTTAGTCTGATTTTTCATTTCCAATATTTCATTCAAAAGAAACCTTTTGTTTATTCTAAGGGACTTTTAGCTCTCGGTAATAATGTAATATTTTATTCTGCGTTTAAATTTTTCAAATATATTTATTAGTTATCTCAGGATTCGAAAATAATTAATGCATTTAAATAGCATTGGACCAAGATTGTACGCGTACCCCCTCATATTTGATTTAAAAAAAAAAACCAGAAATAATATTTATTTTTTTTTAAATCAATGAAGGGGGGTCGTGAGTTGCAATGACGACGTCGACATGGGGGGGGGGGGGTCGTCTCTAAACGACGAATTACGACGGAGGGGGGGGGGAGGGTATTAAAAAGTCCAAATTTTTTACGACGTAGTTTATGGATGCCCCCAAAGGGTATCTCCATAAATTGTCATAAAATAAACAACTTCCGTTTTTCACATGATCTTATACGACTGGTCGAAAACGAAAGTCAAATATTTGGTCTTCAATTAAACATATCAAAAACAAAGATCATGATAGTGGATAGACTACATAACAATCATCCGCACATAACCACAAATGACCGGTTTGAGTTTGTCAGCTCATATTTATATGTGGGATTATTGATCTTTAACACAGGATTGTTACAGGAAGAGATTAAACGTATAATAAATATGTGATCTAGCAAACGTTGCCACAGCAAAAATGACCAAAATATGTAAGCACTGTAAAATTTCAAGAGCGTCGAAGATGAGGTTGACAACTGCTTAAAACACACAGTTTGGTTTCCGTAACGGGTTTGGAACGAGAGAGGCACTGTTTGGAATGAACGTACTTGCTCAAAGATGCCGAGATATATATCTGTAGACATATATTGTTGTTTTATTGACATCCAAAAGGCATTTGATCGTATTAAGCACTCTATATTGATCGAAGCTCTAAAAGACATTGGATTAGACGGCAGAGATGTTCGAATAATTGCAAATTTATATTGGAATCAAACAACATCAGTTTTAGTAGATGGTGTGGAATCACAGGCACTTAATATTAAAAGAGGAGTACTGCAGGGATGCCTCTTGTCACCCCTGCTTTTCAACGTTTACTCCGAAAGAATTTTCAGAAAAGCACTTTCTGAAAAACAAGAAGCAATAGTTGTGAACGGTGAAGTCATCAATAATTTGCGATATGCGGACGATACAGTATTCCTAGCTTCTAGTCAAGAAGATCTGCAAACACTACTTCATAGTGTCGTTGAGAGTTGTAGGGAGGAAGGTCTGGATCTGAACATACGGAAAACCAAAATACTCGTAATATGTAAACAACAGCATATAAAACCGTATATAAAAGGTGGTCCAGAATTATGTACATTCATTTCTAGAGCTCATAGTACGTCCAAAAATAAGGGTACTTCTTTATGTACACTTTTTTTTATAAAACTGAATAATAAGGGAGATACAACCCTTTAAAGGGGTGAATTGAAATTCTTATTTTTTCAAATATCTTCCAAACGGTTTGAATACGGAGTTCATATTTTGGGAGTGATTATAAGACATTAGGATAATTAATTTCATGTCACCACCTACCACATCCTATAGTAATACAGGGTAGTTTTGGAGGGTAAGTGGGGGTTATTGCCTCACATGTTTTTTAATTTTTACATATTTTAAAAAAATATTTTAAAAATTGTTTCCTTGGACTTTTCTACGCAAAAAAGCTGCTCTTGTAATATTTCGATAGATATCACCGTTTTCGATTTATTTAAACGCGAAGGTATACATGTATTTTATTGTAATCGTTACATTTCTTAATATTCATCAAGTATGCTTTGGAATTGACACTACAACTGAACAACACTTTAATCTCAAGTAGTCTATGAATTGTCAGTGACGTTTAATAACAATTAAATTATTTTATCTACACTTTTATTGTACTCGACAGTGAAATTTGTTTAACACATCTCTTTTGCTATATTTTTAATTTGTTTGCCCGCAATATGGCACACTATTCAAATTCTGAGATGACAGACATACTTTTAGTATTAGGGGAATGTTCGGCAAATGCTGCTGCCGCTGTAAGACGCTACAGAGAAAAGTATCCGAACAGAAATATTCCCAATGCCAGGACTTTTGTAAGTACTGAACGACGACTAAACCGGTTGTCTTCAAAGAAGGAATACAGATGCTGGTCGTCGTAGAGAAGCAAGAAATGTTCGCGTTGAACAGCAAATATTGGATGCTGTAATAAATGACCCCACAATAAGTACACGCAGGTTAGGATTAAGAACGAATATTTCCCATCAAAGTGTTTTGAGAGTTCTGCATGAACAGCAACATTCTTACCACTATCGACAGGTGCAGGAATTATTACCTGACGATATGCCACTTAGAGTTGATTTTTGTGAAGTATTGCAAAATAAAGTTCAAACTGCACCAAATTTTTTAAGCAACATTCTGTTTACAGACGAGGCCACATTTACAAGACAAGGTATGTTCAATTCTAGAAATATGCACTTCTGGGCTGAAGAAAATCCAAGGGCTGCAATGGAAACTCACTTCCAACACACGTTCAAGATAAACGTTTGGGCAGCTACTTTAGGAAATAGTTTCATAGGATACCACATCTTTCCCGGAAATTTAAATGGTAACATGTATTACAATTTTCTAGACAATATTTTACATGATATTTTGGAAAATATTCCATTACAAATACGAAGAAACATGATTTTCATGCATGATGGTGCTACACCACATTACACAATAATTTGTAGAAGGTGGTTACATGAACATTTCCCTGATAGGTGGATAGGCCGGGGTGCGGATGCACCGATTCATTGGCCTGCTCGTAGTTGTGATCTTAATCCAATGGACTTTACAGTATGGAGTTATTTGAAATCAAAAGTGTATAACACTCCAATTACCTAATACAGTAAATAAGTTAAGAGACAAAATTGAACAAGTATTAACCGATTTACAAAACGATGCAGTAACATTAAATGGATTAATGCGTTCGCTAAATAAAAGAATTAGATTATGTATTCAACAAAATGGAGGACATTTTGAACAGTTGTTGTGAAATATTATTTTCGCCATTAATTAAATGTTAAGTATTAATTAAGTTTTCCATTAATTTGTAATATTATTGCTAACACAAGTGTCAATTACAAAGCATACTTGATGAATATTAAGAAATGTAACGATTACAATAAAATACATGTATACCTTCGCGTTTAAATAAATCGAAAACGGTGATATCTATCGAAATATTACAAGAGCACCTTTTTTGCGTAGAAAAGTCTAAGGAAACAATTTTTAAAATATTTTTTTAAAATATGTAAAAATTAAAAAACATGTGAGGCAATAACCCCCACTTACCCTCCAAAACTACCCTGTATTAATATAGGATGTGGTGGGTGGTGACATGAAATTAATTATCCTAATGTCTTATAATCACTCCCAAAATATGAACTCCGTATTCAAAACCGTTTGGAAGATATTTGAAAAAATAAGAATTTCAATTCACCCCTTTAAAGGGTTGTATCTCCCTTATTATTCAGTTTTATAAAAAAGTGTACATAAAGAAGTACCCTTATTTTTGGACGTACTATGAGCTCTAGAAATTAATGTACATAATTCTGGACCACCTTGTATATGTAAATAATACCAAACTTGAGCAAGTTGATAAAATCGTTTACCTTGGACAGCAATTAAATTGTAACGCAGAAACCCACGGCGTAATTAGATCTAGGATAGAGCAGGCTAGAGCCGCTTTTAGAAGGATGTCCAAGGTGTTATGTAACAGAGACCTAAAATTGGCATTGAGGATCCGCCTACTTCGCTGCTACGTGTTCTCGGTCTTACTTTATGGTGTCGAGTCCTGGAGTCCAGTATACTGGACTGTGAATAAAATCGATCTAAATTGATTTGAGGCTTTCGAAATGTGGTACTATAGACGAATTTTAAAAGTTTCCTGGGTGGAGAAGATTCGAAACTCCATAATATTAGAACGTCTCAACAAGACTACTATCAGAAAGAATCGTAGTTACTAAGATCAAATTAGAGAAGCAAAAAATATATCATAGGAGTTTATAGCCCAGAAAACTGCAAACCTGAAGTCGACAGAGTCCACTTTTATAACGAGCTTCAACAAACAGTCGACGAAATACCAGCCAATGAGATAATATACATTTTAGGAGACATGAACGCAAGAGTCGGTAACATAATTATACCAGGAATAAAGCAACGATTCAATGAAGACAACAAAAATGAAAATGGGGAACTACTTATTAACTTTTGCTCTCAGAACGAATTTCGAATAAACAATACGTTCTTCAGACACAAATATCAACAAAAATATACATTCCAAAATACAAGAGGGCACAGATCCGTTATTGATTATATATTGACAAACAGAAACATCCACCACTCTCAAGTACTAGACATACGATGTTTAAGTGCAGCTAATATTGGAAGCGATCACAACCTAGTACTTGGAAAAATCAGAATAGAGCTACAAAGAAACAGGAAAGAAGACCCTGTTGAATGTGAGACAAGAATAAAGGTAGAACAGCTACGAGACTTGTCAACACGAGATCTATACCAGAGAAGATTGCAAAAAGTACTGAATGAAAACTACATTACACCGGATGAAGACATAGAAGAAAGTTGGAGGAAGATCAGAGATAATATCAAAATGGCAGCAACGGAAGCACTTGGAGAACGTAAGATAAGTAGACATATACGAAAGAAAAGGAGAACTCCATGGTTCTGTGAAGAAATAAAAATAAAATGCCAAGAAAAAAAGAAAATCTACCTAGAATACAAGTCCAAAAGAACGAGACAAACATATGAAGAATATAAAAGAGTACGAGATGAATTAAACTCAATAGTAAGAAGGAAGAAAACAGAACATTGGGAAGCATTTTCAAAAGAGATGGAGCACGACTTTTATGGGATGCAAAGGGAAATGTGGAAAATGATAAGAGGTCAAAGAGCAGAGATGAAGGAATTGATAGAAGTAAAATATATTGATACAAATACATGGACAACTTACCTAAAAAACCTTTATCAAACAGCTAATCACAAAGAACTGGAAACACCACGATTAGAATCGGATGAGAAAACAGAAATTAAAGAGGAAGATATAAAGAACGCCTTAAAAAAGATGAAAAATCGAAAAGCTCCTGGGAAAGATGGAATAGCTAATGAACTTTTAAAGTACGGAGGAGATAGACTTCACAAAGAACTGAATATCCTTATAAGTAAAATAATAAATACAGGAAGAATTCCAGAAGAATGGAGAACCACTCAAATGATAGCGTTATTTAAGAAAGGTGATAGGGCAGACCCCAGTAACTATAGAGGGATAAATTTACTGAGCACTATACTGAAACTCACAACAAAAATACTTATGGAGAAAATAATGGCGTGCATAAATATATCGGATGAACAACAAGGATTTAGAAGTGGAAGATCATGTAACGATGCAGTTTTTGTGATAAGGCAAATAGCGGAGAAATCATTAGAATATAACAAACCAGCCTTTTTCTGTTTCATAGACCTAGAGAAAGCGTTTGATAGAATCCAATTAAAAGATGTTATACACCTTCTATATGAGAAAAATTTACCACTGGATATCATAAAACTGATAGAAAACATATATGTAAGAAATAAAATAGAGATGAAAGTCAATGGAATAATAACAGAACCCATAGAAACAAACACAGGAATCCGGCAAGGAGATTCACTAAGCCCTCTACTGTTTAACATAATATTGGATGCAATAATAAAACAAGTGAAGAAAAAAAGAGGGTACAAAATGGGCAATAGAGAGATAAAAATACTCTGTTACGCTGATGACACCGTGTTAGTAGCAGAGTGCGAAGACGACATACAAAGATTATTGCACGAGTTCAACATTAACGCAAAAGAAATGAATATGAAAATATCAGTCCAAAAAACAAAAAGCTTAGTAATTGCCAAAGAACCAATAAGATGCAAATTGGAGTTAGACAATCAAATTATACAACAAGTAATGACTTTCAAATATCTGGGAATTAACCTATCAGCCGACAACAATATCGAAGAAGAGGTAAAAGACCAAATAATTAAAGCCAGTAGAACGGCCGGATGCCTAAACGACACAATTTGGAAAAACAAACACCTAAGATTGGAAACAAAGGCCCGAATATATAAGTCAGTTATTAGGCCAGTTATGACTTACACGGCCGAAACAAGACCAGATACAAGCAAAACACGAAGACATCTGGAAACCAACGAAATGAAGATCTTAAGAAGGATTGCTGGAAAAGGACTACAGGATAGGGTAAGAAGTGAGGACATCAGACGCATATGTGGAGTAGACAATATAAATACCTGGGTAAAGAACAGAAAAGAAGAGTGGAATGAGCAAATAAGCAGGATGTCTGAATCAAGGATAGTAAGAATAGCCAGGGACAAGTCACCGTTAGGCAGGAGAAGTATAGGACGCCCAAGGAAAAGATGGAATGTCAACTTAGGGGCAGAATGAAAGGCACCGTTGAAGAAAAACAGGCAGTACTGCCTATATAAAAGAAGAAGAAGAAGAAGAAGAAGAAGAAGACGAACAAGACTACTGAGATCATAAAAAGCATCAAGCAGAGAAAGCTGGAGTATTTCGGACATCTAATGAGAGGTCCCAAATATAGGTTTCTACAAAATATCATGCAAGGAAAAATAGTAGGCAAACGCAGTCCAGGACGAAAAAGAACCTCATGGTTGAAGAACTTGCGAGATTGGTATGGTGTTGATACAAGCATGCTATTTAGGGTGGCAGTGAATAAAATTAAGATAGCTATGATGGTTAGTAATATAGAGAGAGAGAGAATAAGAATAAACCTATCAGATCAGTGCTGTTAATAAAATTGTTGTAGTTTTTTGTAAAATTTGCTGCGAATATATTAACTCTTATGGCTATCAGCTTTTTACACATTTTGTTATTAATGGATGAAACTTTACTGAACGAACAGCTAAAGTTTTTCTGTTGTTTGAAACAATGTGGATCACTTCCGACCTTTATTCATAATAATTATGTCTATTATGTCATGTACGTCTTTATTACCTAAACACACAATTAAAATGCGATAATAAACAGGGCTAATAACCGCTATTAAATCAACTGCCATGCATTGCAGACATCTGTTGGGGTTGCTCCGAACGGGTTTTCGGGAATTAGGGGATTAACATTCGCCAGGATATTAGCATAGTTTGTGTAAAGATAACGAGATTTGCCTGATGTCTACTTATTGTGTGTACGTATGTGTATGTACTTACGGGCTGCACTGAAAATTTAATTTGAGTACTCACTGTTAAGTGCACCCATAAGACTTAATTTGGGCTGTTTCAACTATTAATACTTAAGCTCCTTTCTCTACGAACATCATTTACGTTTTTGAATCTTTCAAGGGCGTTATTCGGAGCTAATAATTTAAGTTTTTATTTTACAGTTCTTACCAAATGAAATTAAAAGAATGATATAAATGACAAGGCGAGATTCCCAAGCAACAATAGGCACCGGAAGAGAAAGAACAGAAATAATAAAAATAAAAAATGGAGTGAGACAAGGAGACGGCGTTATCTAACTGCCCGACGAACTACCTGGGCCCATTAATCCCAAGTACCTCCTGCCCCATCGCCGAGTAAGTTGGGGATAAAGTCCTAATGATCGGAAATTCCAAATTTGATTATAGTTAAAAGTAAGAATATAAATATTTTCAGTTATTCACTTCAGTTGCAAGTACTACGGTATAGTTGTGTCCGTTAGTGTTTAACTTTTGAATGGCGAATCCAACGACTATGTTTAGTCAAAGGGGAGAACTTTTATTAATAATTATTGAATATAAATATTCAAATGCCCATGTCTCCAAAGATGGAAAAGTTAGATAGCGATGCATCAAAAAAGGGTGTCAACAAAAAGTGTACACAAAGGAAGGTGATAAAAATTACGTTATTCTTGAAAAAGCATCGGTGGAGCATAATCATGCTCCAGATATCCCCGATGACCGGCAAAATTTTTAGTATTTCTACAAAGAGGAAAGCTGTAAAAGAGATATGTAAAAGACCTTTAAAGATTGTCCACAAGGAATTGAGGAAGGAAAATTTCAGCAATTTACAGCTGACGATGAAAGACATTTCTTGCGTTCGAAGAAATATCTATACTGCAAGACGAAAATCCACACCATCATTGCCCAAGTCACAGGAAGAAATTCTACAAGTGTTAGTGATCTTATTTAAAAACAAATACTGGCGAAAACTTTTTATTATTTACGAAAAATAATTCCGCAATTTTTACTTGTTTCCCAAATCTTTATTTTTTGTGTAATGTAGATTCTTTGTATGTAGATGGAACTTTTCAATACTGTTCTAAATATTTTTGTCAGATGTTTACTATACATGACTACAAAAATAGTTTTTATCTTCCTCTAGTATTTTGTTTGTTACCAAATAAATCACAGCAATCGTACAAAAGTACTTTTGATACATTAATGACAATATGTACAGATTTGAATTTAAATTTCAAACCGAAGCGAATAATTTCTGATTTTGAAATAGCAATTCAAAATGCAGCCAAGTTATTGTGGCCCGACGTTATTATTTTTGGTTGCAAATTTCATTTAACACAAAATTGGTACCGAAAAATTCAAAATTTAGGTTTGTCCTCGGAATATAAAAATCAAACTGTTACTGGAAAATATTTAAAATTGATTTTCGGCATTCCTTATTTAGATCCAAATGATATTGCTGACTTTTTTTCTGATGAACTTTTTAATATTATGCCAGAAGATGACAGAGTTTTGCAATTTTGTGATTACCTAGTTGATAATTATTTAACGGAAGATTCAACATTTCCACTTTACATGTGGGCTTCAAATTCATCATCTCTTATATTTACTACAAACGCATGTGAATCATTTCACTCGAAATTTTACGAATGTTTTTATAAATCACATATTTAAATTTACAGACATTTGATTAAATTTTCAAGCAGAAGTATATGTGAAAATAAGAACTGCACATAGATTCGAAAAAAAATTTAATAAAACGGCAAAAAGAAAAGTTTATTTTATTGAAAATAGGCTAAATGAATATTACGTTAATCAAAATATTACTAAATTAGACTTCATTAAGTCAGTTTTCAATTATTATGCAGCTAACTTATAAAATCTAAAATATAGTGTTCACTCTTAGTTATTTTAATCACTGATCAGACATTAGAATTAAGCATTGTTATTGTTTAACTGTCTATCTATCTAATTAGCCTTCTTCGGTCCATCTTTGGACATAGGCCTCCCCAATCCTTTTCCATTCTTCTCTGTCTGTCGCTACAGTTATCCACCTAGAGCTCACTTGCTTCTTGACATCATCTGCCCATCTCATTTGGGGCCTTGCTCTGCTTCGCTTATATTCCCACGGTCTCCAATTTATGAGAATTTTGTTCCATCGGTCTGCCTTTTGTCTTATAGTGTGTCCGGTAAATCTCCATTTAAACTTTGCAACTTCTTGTCTAACATCCCTAACTTTGGTTTTCTCTCTTATCCATTTTTGGTTATCTGTTTAACTGTACTTTTTGTTATTGTATATATAAGTTAATGTAGATTTATAAATAAACTTTATTCGAATACATTGTTATAGTTCATTATTTCATTTAAATCATTTGTTCATTATTTAATCATTTAACATTTTCGCTCATGATCTCGTTCACACTTCCTGCACAGAGGTGTGTCTAATAGCCCCAGTCTGTGGAGGTGTTTACTTAGTGCTTAGTGGACAATGGCTAGTTAAAAAACCAACTGTCACGCGTAGGTTTTCCTGGCCATTCTCAAGTACTTTCTGATGCTGATTTTCCAAGGTTCCTTAGTTTTACCTTGGCAAGTCTACATCCTGGCCCTTCTTCCCATCTTTTTGCGGTTTGCGCTGGGAGCGACGGTCAAATATTTTGAAATATTAGTCAACAAAAGAAATGAAAGTGTAGATATAAAAAAAAAGAAGTTAAGCGGGAAATAAAGCATTCTACAGATAATAAGCAAATAAAAAAAGTATTTAGACATTTAGAGATTAACCCAAAAAACAACAATTAAAATCTACACAACCACCATATGATCAATAGTGGTATATGCTTTAGAGACATTTATGTAGATTAACAACAAGAGAAGAAAAAACATCTACAAGTTTTTCAGAGGAGAGTTATGAGAAAAATACTGGGGCTTAAAAGAGAAAACGAAGAAGACGCAATACAATGGATGAATTACGAAATACAAGAACAGATGGGTCAAGAGAACATAGTTAGAGCAAAATTTAATAAAAAATTTTGGTCTTGGTAAAAGGTATATTATTTTAAAAAGCCCTATAGGGCTACAAACATCGAACAGAACGTTTTCGCTCTAAAAAGAGCATCATCAGTGTTGCCTAAAATAAGTATAACCATATTAATTATCAAAATGTTGAATTTAAAGTGATGACCAAGGTAGAATCAAAGTTTGGTTATACTTACAAGAACATGGTGAGCCAACCAAAAAAATACGAAGGTCAAAGCCTTTCAAAAATGGACTAAAAGTCACATCAAAATGCTAACATAGCAAATTCCAAAGGATGGATATAATCCCTAAGGATATGGCCCTAGGATAACATATGACTCCCACACGTTGTAAGTGGGTCAAAGGTAACAAATTAGGTCATTATGTTACAAGAGCTGACAGGCAACTAAGATATGAGATATCAAAAGCGAATCTGTCCGATGTCAAGACAACAATTGTCAATGGAACTTGAAGTATCATGAAAAATTGGTTACACAGCTACTGAATTTATAGTTGTTTATAGTACAAGCAATGATAACAGCTAACATCAGTGTGTTGGAATTATAAAAATAAAGAGTTAGTGAGAATAGATTATCTAGATGTAAAATAGAAGGGGGGGGGGGGAATTTGAGTACGCACAATCATCAATGAAGTGTACGTAAATTGATGAAGAAAGGTAGGCAAAACAACATACAGATAATGTAATGTATGGTTTATGTTTTGAAATTAGATAATTTATATTTGTGAACCAACACAAATGATGGCTGAGGGACTGGCTGAAAAAACTAGAGACAAAATAGGGGTCGTGATATCAAATGCTGAAAAAGTTGTAAATGCAAAATCTTATTTATAAATTAATAAAATATAGATGGGTTCATCAACACAAATTTACAAGACTGAAAAGGTTGTATTACAAGCTTAGTCCAAATTTCTTTATTATGTCCTTTTATGTTAAATAACATCTAGGGCATAGAAAAATTAATAACTTGGATAAAAGTGTCTAAGCTACAACTAAAGTGGGGTCAGATGAAGATAAGTGTTGAGTAAGATTGTTGAGTATATGAGAAAATTAAAAATTGTGTTTATTTGAGATAGATGAGATTGTGGTATATAAAGTAAATTTGACATCACTATTGAGACTAATTAACATTATTGAGAGACTGGGGACTCCAGAGACCAGGCAACCAAACAAACCAAATGATGAATGAAAGGTTGGCTGAATGGAATAACTACTAGATGTGTGAAACTTGAAAGATATATTGTACAGTATTATTGGTTGATTTAGTTTAGAATGAAATAGTTATGATTGGACACTAAACGAAAAACGGTTTGAAAAGATGATGTGGAGAGAATGGGATATATATTGAATAGATATAGTTGTGTACAAGTTGTGACAAATGGATGTTGCGGATATAGTTGAAATTGCTTTGTTTGGGAGAAGAAAAATTTTTTGAAGAAAGGATTAGATGATTATTGAAAATTGAGTGAACATGTGGATGTGTGTGAATAAGAAGAGAAAAGAAAGAAATAGAACAATATTGGTAGATGCGAATAATTAGGAGAAATAATATTTCTAATAAATAATTATTTCTCCTAATTATTCGCATCTACCAATATTGTTCTATTTCTTTCTTTTCTCTTCTTATTCACACACATCCACATGTTCACTCAATTTTCAATAATCATCTAATCCTTTCTTCAAAAAATTTTTCTTCTCCCAAACAAAGCAATTTCCACTATATCCGCAACATCCATTTGTCACAACTTGTACACAACTATATCTATTCAATATATATCCCATTCTCTCCACATCATCTTTTCAAACCGTTTTTCGTTTAGTGTCCAATCATAACTATTTCATTCTAAACTAAATCAACCAATAATACTGTACAATATATCTTTCAAGTTTCACACATCTAGTAGTTATTCCATTCAGCCAACCTTTCATTCATCATTTGGTTTGTTTGGTTGCCTGGTCTCTGGAGTCCCCAGTCTCTCAATAATGTTAATTAGTCTCAATAGTGATGTCAAATTTACTTTATATACCACAATCTCATCTATCTCAAATAAACACAATTTTTAATTTTCTCATATACTCAACAATCTTACTCAACACTTATCTTCATCTGACCCCACTTTAGTTGTAGCTTAGACACTTTTATCCAAGTTATTAATTTTTCTATGCCCTAGAAGTTATTTAACATAAAAGGACATAATAAAGAAATTTGGACTAAGCTTGTAATACAACCTTTTCAGTCTTGTAAATTTGTGTTGATGAACCCATCTATATTTTATTAATTTATAAATAAGATTTTGCATTTACAACTTTTTCAGCATTTGATATCACGACCCCTATTTTGTCTCTAGTTTTTCAGCCAGTCCCTCAGCCATCATTTGTGTTGGTTCACAAATATAAATTATCTAATTTCAAAACATAAACCATACATTACATTATCTGTATGTTGTTTTGCCTACCTTTCTTCATCAATTTACGTACACTTCATTGATGATTGTGGGTACTCAAATTCCCCCCCTTCTATTTTACATCTAGATAATCTATTCTCACTAACTCTTTATTTTTATAATTCCAACACACTGATGTTAGCTGTTATCATTGCTTGTACTATAAACAACTATAAATTCAGTAGCTGTGTAACCAATTTTTCATGATACTTCAAGTTCCATTGACAATTGTTGTCTTGACATCGGACAGATTCGCTTTTGATATCTCATATCTTAGTTGCCTGTCAGCTCTTGTAACATAATGACCTAATTTGTTACCTTTGACCCACTTACAACGTGTGGGAGTCATATGTTATCCTAGGGCCATATCCTTAGGGATTATATCCATCCTTTGGAATTTGCTATGTTAGCATTTTGATGTGACTTTTAGTCCATTTTTGAAAGGCTTTGACCTTCGTATTTTTTGGTTGGCTCACCATGTTCTTGTAAGTATAACCAAACTTTGATTCTACCTTGGTCATCACTTTAAATTCAACATTTTGATAATTAATATGGTTATACTTATTTTAGGCAACACTGATGATGCTCTTTTTAGAGCGAAAACGTTCTGTTCGATGTTTGTAGCCCTATAGGGCTTTTTAAAATAATATACCTTTTACCAAGACCAAAATTTTTTATTAAATTTTACTTGTAATTAATGGTATACAGCCAGCTACAGGAAATTCTTCCTAGTGGATAGTTAGAGCAATCAAAGCATAGAGACTTGGAGAGATAGAGCATAGAGATATGAAAACATTTAAATTATTGTTTTTAAAACAAAAGGATTTTAATGCCATCGGTACAGACTTCGCAAATATTTTACGGCTATCCCTACTTTTTCTATCTTTACACGGCAAATTACGTGTAGTAAAATTCACACTGGTATGGATATGTAAACATTACTAGAATGTCATTCTACTTGACAATGTCATCATTAACTTTAAAGAGATGGCTTTTGAATGTTCTTGGATAACTGTTATTTGTATAATAACAGTAAATTTGCCTATACTCGAAAAATATCAATTTTTAACAAAAATTACAAGATCCCTTTCTTGTTTAAAATGACCCAAAAAACCTAAAAATATATGTTCCAGAGCAAAACAACGTAATTTTTTGTATTTGTTTAAAAAAATTGTTTAAACAATTTCTGCCCAAAAATTCCGCCCTGCACCTTTCAGATTTGTCTAAAGGGGATATTTTTGAATAGGAATCCACAAAGAAACCGAATCAGAAATTTTTTCAGACGGGAGCGGTCTCACCACATGGACTATTATGATTTCAACGAAATAAATGTATTTTAAAAAGTTTAATTGTATTTAATCAACTGTATTGTAATCAATTGTATTTTTAATGGGAATAAGCCACAATTTTACCAAAAAAATGATTATTTTAAGGAAATAGCTACAGAACAACATTAATTGTATTTATATTTAAATATTAAACTAATTTTAATGCTTAAAATAAAATACCGAAAATTAAAAATACGTTAATAGTTACCTCATTGTTTATGAAGTGTAGCCTCCCAGAGTTGCTTTTCACTTGATGAATCGTAGAAAATCTAAATAAATTATTAGGTCTGGATCCCGCGTATGAAAAAAAGTTGATTAGTAGCAAGCTAGAAATTTGTTAGCAGCTTAAGGGTGTCTAGTCGGATAAACTTTGATATATGGGAATACTGGAACTGGGGCAGTTTTAATTGTGGAACAGGTTAAAAATTTGGAACGGTCAGACCACGAAAACGGCACATTTATTTTGTCCGACAGAATAGACTTAAACTCTCCGAACAGAGATTAAACTCTCATGCAAAAATCATACTGCTATTTATCACCTGTCATATTTCCTGTCATTTGACATATCCTACATGTTACACTCATTAAAACGCCCATTTGGTGATAAATAGCAGTCTGATTTTTGCATGAGAGTTTAATCTCTGTTCGGAGAGTTTAAGTCTGTTCTGTCGGACAAAATACATGTGCCGTTTTCGTGGTCTGACCGTTCCAAATTTTTAACCTGTTCCACAATTAAAATTTCCCCTGTTCCAGTGTTCCCATATATCAAAGTTTGTCCGACTAGACACTCTTAAGCTATTAACAAATTTTCAGCTTGCTATTAATCAACTTTGTTTCATACGCGGGATCCAGTCCTATATATTTACCAACAAATTATCAGTAAATATCTATCACCGTCCTATATACAAATCGATTTAACAAAAACACCATTTCATAGATACTATAGTTGCATTAGTACATAACAAAAGATTTAAGAATGTTTTTAATTTTAGACGAAATAAGAATTTCGTATGACAGTGACAGTAATGACAGAATGCTTTTGCATAATGGGCGGTTTCGATGTTTAATCGATAGTTCTTATCAATATTGAATACCTAATTACTAAATTTGTAAAGTTTTCATTTATGTTTCATGAATATACCTAATATCAAAATACTACAGAATTCACAATCTTTAGAAACTACAGAAATCACTCTCACGAATGACTTATCCATCCTCAGCGAATACCTTAAGAAATGGAGACTACAGCCAAGTACTACAAAAACTGAAGTATCAGCTTTTCATCTAAACAACAAGTTGGAAACAGAGAATTGCGAGTGTATTTTAATAACAAGCTGTTAAAACACAATAAATACCCGAAATACCTTGGGGTTACTCTAGACAGAACGCTCACATTCAGAGAACACCTGACGAAAACAGCAGCAAAATTGAAAACACGCAACAATATAATACAGAAACTCTGCGGCACTACATGGGGGTCCACAGCATCAACATTAAGATCCTCTGCTCTTGGCCTGATATATCCGGTGGCAGAATACTGTGCTCTAGTGTGGCTAAATAGCAGGCATACCCACCTGGTCGACACCCAACTAAACCGTACTATGCGTATGATAACAGGCACAATTAAGCCCACCCCTACAATGTGGCTACCTACCCTTAGTAATATAGCACCACCCAACCTACGCCGCGAACATGCATTGGTTAAAGAATATAACAAAATAATGGACAGTCACCAGCTTCTAGTCCACAACGACATCCCCGATATTCTTGGAAACCGTCTCCGATCCAGGTTACCCCCTCTACAATCTGCTCAAGCGCTGCAGCAATCCAACTTTGACTTAAATACCCGATGGAGAGAAGATTGGGAAAGTAGGACAGATCCGCATTACCATAATTTACCGGACATCATAGGGAAACCTGGCGAATTTGAACGTCCCCGTAAGATTTGGGCAGCCCTTAATCGAATTCGAACAAACTGTGGAAGATGCGTCGACTCCCTCCACAGATGGGGTAAACTCCCCTCGCCTTCTTGTGACTGCGGCGCTGCAAGACAGACGATCAATCACATTGTTCAGGACTGCCCACGCAGAGCATACACAGGCGACCCTATAGACTTTGTAATGGCAACCGAAGGGTCAATCGAATATATAAAAAAATTGGACATCTGTTTGTGATGCATTGTATAATGCATAAATCTAAATATATTCTGTGATATACTTAAGCCATACGCTAAATAAATAAATAAATACAGAATTCACTTTCTGACATAGATCTAATTAACAATAACGTAAATTTTGTACAATATTTTTAATAATTAACGTAAATAAATTTTAAGTTCACTCAAATAAATAATCGATTACTGCCATCGACCACTATATTTAATCGCAGTTCTTTTGATTGATAATCGCGACAGAAAAAGTAAAATTCTTCTTTCAGTACTTACAATAAAGTGTTACTTTACTGCCGCAAGCGTAGTATCCGCTTATTTAAGCGGGAAATAAAGCATTCTACAGATAATAAGCAAATAAAAAAGTATTTAGAGATTTAGAGATTAACCCAAAAAACAAAAATTAAAATCTACACAAACACCATATTATGACCAATAGTGGGAGATATGGTGAATATGCTCTCTCTAAAGCATATGCCTATGCTTTAGAGACATTTACAGTCGGAAAAATGAAAGAATACCTATGAACGAACATATAAAACTGGCTGTATTGTCCTGTCACCGTGCCACAAAGAAAATTGCCCAGCGCAAGTTACATGTAATAATAATTATTAAATGTAATTGCGCTGGCCAATTTTTTGTATGACACGGTGACAGGAAAATACAGCGTGTTTTATACGTTTGTTCATGGGTATTCTTTCATTTTTCCTACTGTAGATTAACAACAAGAGAAGAAAAACCACTGAAAGTTTTTCAGAGGAGAGTTATGAGAAAAATACTGGGGCTAAAGAGGGAAAACGAAAAAGACGCAAAATAATGGATGAATTACGAAATACAAGAATCGATGGGTCAAGAGAACATAGTTAGAGCAATCAAAGCATAGAGATATGAAAACATTTAAATTATTGTATTTAAAACAAAAGCATTTTAACAAATTCTTTGTGAATCTCCTTTGTGACTCAGTGGTAAGAGCGTCCACCTTCGGACCTAAAGGTCGTGAGTTCGAATCTCACCTGAGTGGAGAGTTTTTCATTTATTAAAAATTAATAAATGAAAATAGTTTCTATCCTTGTGGGATCGGTACTCACCGGAGGGACTGCTGGCATTCGGATACAATTAGCGTCTCTTTGCCAAGACAATTACATACAATGACTTTGCTAAGTAACAAGACATTTACTCAACACACACACACACAACACATGTAAAAAAATCTGTTCCTTTTTGTAAATTTAACGTCTAAAATATTTAGTCATCATCATTATCATCAATGTCGTTATGCCTCGAGACCCTTTGCCGCGTTTAGATAATATTCCCTTCCATGTTTGTCGGTCCTGTGCCACTATTTCCCATTGTCTCACTCCCATTTTCTCTAAATCTTCTTTGACTGCATCTTTCCACCTTTTTCTATGCCGTCCTACAGACCTTCTCCCATCTGGCCTCTCCCCGAGCAGCTATGAAAGATTTTTGAAAAAAGTCACATTTTTTGTCATCTAAAATTTGAAGTTATTGGAATTAGAAATTTGGTAAAATTTCGGAAAAACTTTTGGAGAACTATAAGGCAGCAAATATTTCTTGGGGATTTTTTGTGGGGTTATTTTGTCAAAAAAATTTTGGGATTTTTTGTCCTGGGATTATTTGTTCAGGGATTTCAAGCAGGAGACATGGTCAGGCTCTCTAAGGGTGTTGTATATATTTGTGAAATGTGTATTGTTCATTAATTTAATATTATTTGATTATATAAACCATTGATATAAACCAAACCGTACTGTATATTTTATTGGAGCTATTAACGGATTAGTAAAAAAAATTTGAAATAAAATGCTAAAAGCAAAACCTAAAACTAAAATAACAAAAAGAGGTAAAAAGTTTATTTGTTTGTTCGATTTAAAGGAAAATTTCCAAATGGTTACCAGATAGAATTGCGAGAGCTAATTCCAAAGTAAATATCCACTTGTCGGATTGAAATTGCTCACCTGGCTGTGCAAAATTTATATCGAAAAAACTAAAAAACTATAAATTCACCTCTCGTCCTGTTTTACTGGATAGATGGCTGAAATCTCCTCTCTTGTTGCTATTTACTAATTTCGGAGTTTTAACAAAATGCGGGGAATATCCAATTATCCGACGAATGAAGATAAATTTCAGCAACTTGAGCTGTAAGCGAACTTCGTTGCACGTTTATTTTGAGGGGCGGAAACGTTCAGATAATTCTCTATTCAAACTAATTTAGGAGGATAAATTTAAAACCCGAAAAATGGTGTAGAGCGTCCTTATAGTTTGGAGTTTTGGGTTCTAAAAAGCGGATGAGTATGTTGCCAGGAATATATTCCACCGTGTTTTTTAACTACTTCGCGTTGAAAATATACTTTTTAATAGTTGAGAATTGGATCGATAGTTAGGAGAAATTTTTTCCATTAATATAACTGTACATATATAACTGTAACACAGTCTACACAACTGAACTTATCTGTATACCCTCGACAAGTCTTCCTTTCTAAGCCTTCGATAAGCCACTTCTGTTGTACCGGGTGTCCCAATAAGAATGGCTCTCGGCCATATCTCAGGAACCGTTTATAGTCGAGCTTTGAAATAAAAAAAATTATAACAAAAGTTGCCTCAGGAAAAGCCTGGAAATTATTTTCATAATTGTGGGACCACCGCTAGAGGGCGTAATTGAATATCAAAAATTAAAAAATCTAAATTTTACAAAATTTTCCTAATGAAGGGGCATTGGAAATCCGATCTTCGTATTCTTCATAAAATTCTACGCATATTTGATTTCACAAGTTTAGGTCTACCTTTGGAAACAAGAGGTGGGGGTGAGTGGGACCCTGTTATGAAAAACTGGCTGTGAGTCCGGTTCTGCTTAATCAAATTTTGCAAATTTGGTCTTGTCGAAGACAGATCTTTTTCGTCAATGTAAAAGCTATGATTTCGAACCAACTTACTGAGTAATATGCCAGCTAGAAGGCGTTATTTATTTTTTTTCAGAAATCTAGTTTTCTTTGGAAAATATTAAATACAAACATGCATTTTTAATACCATATTACAAAATTAGACAAAATTAGCAACAGAATAGCGAAAACCGCATGTTAACCTTTTTTCTATCTCGAGATATCTTACAAAACTTGTAAATTTAAAAACATAACTATTACTGTCACCGGTAAACTAAGTTTAGGAAAAGTAGTGTGCTATGGAAACAACAAAGAAACATTTTCTAGCTGTGAACGTATATTAGGTCTTTTCAACGCTTCTCATTTGTTTCGAGCCTCCTTCATATCTCGTATATTAATATTATACACGGATTATACGGCATATGACAGAGGCTCGAAACAAATGAGAAGCGTTGAAAAGCCCTATTACAAAGAAATAAAAACAACTATTTAGTGATGACATAAATGTTTAAATTTTTGGCCCTCATTTTCGTTGCAAACATTTACTCTTTCAAGAGTAGATTGAACAGCAGTCTCAATTTCTGCTCTCGATATGCTTTGAATGGCGTTTAGTATTCTCTGTTTAATGTATTCTAGAGTAGTGTATGATGGGCAACAATTTGAATATTTAGGTCGTCACTAAGTAGTTCTTTTTGTTCTTTGTTATATTTAATTTTAATAGTATTGTTTCTCTTTATATTGTTGTTTTAATTAATTATATTTTTATACGTTGACACCTGGAAAATGTTTTTTTGTTTTTTCCCACAGCACACTACTTTTCATTAACTTAGTCTACCGGTGATAGTAACAGTTATGTATAAAATTTACACGTTTCTCGAGATATCTTGAGATATAAAAAAGGTATCGACATGCGGTTTTCGCTATTATATTGCTAATTTAATCTAATTTTATAAAGTATGATTAAAAATGCATACTTGTATTTAATATTTTCCAAAGAAAACTAGATTTCTGAAAAAAATTAAATAACGCCTCCCAGCTGGCTTATTACTTATTAGGATGGTTCAAAATTATCACGCTTACATTGAAGAAAAAGATCTGTCTTCAACAAGAACCAGTTTTCAAAATTTGATTTAGCAGAACCGGGCTTACAGCCATTTTTTCATAACAAGGTTCCCACTCACCCCCACCTCTTATTTGCAAAAGTAGAGTTAAACTTGTTAAATCAAATATGCGCAGAATTTTATGAAGATTACAATAATCGGATTTCCAGTGCCCATTCATTAGGAAAATTTTGTAAAATTTAGATTTTGAAATTTTTGATATTCAATTACGCCCTCTAGCGGTGAACCCACAATTATGAAAATAATTTCCAGGCTTTTCCTGAGGCAACTTTTGTTATAAAATTTTTTATTTCAAAGCTCTACTATAAACGGTTCCTGAGATATGGCCGAGAGCCATTCTTATTGGGACACCCGGTACACTAAGCACCAAAATTAACGCACCACCTTAAAAATGGGACATTTTTGATGTGCCGTATTTCCTAAACCTGTTGTCCGATTTGAGTGATTTTTTTTGTATATTATAGCTTTGTTTTTCAAGAATATCGATGTAATAATAATATTGCTAAAGAGGTAAGTGTCATTGTATACCGGGTGTAACAGTGATAGTGTGTTTTTTCCTCAAAGTTTGGAACACCCTGTAGAAAATTCTAGCGTATATAAAATATTGAAATATAAAACACAACTCTAGCCTTAGGCCTTCTTAACAGTTTGCTTTTTGACCCATTTGCTTATGTTGGATAATAAAAAGTTAGGTACTTTAACAACTAGCAATGCTATTCATCAATACAGGATATTTCTAAATAAGTGCGACAAACTCTAAGGGGTAATTCTGCATAAAAAATAATGATCATTTGCTTTATAAACATATGTCCGCAAATGCTTTGTTTCCGAGATACGGGATGTTGAATTTTTTCTTACAAACTGACGATTTATTTATTGCTCTAAAACTGGTTGAGATATGCATACGAAATTTGGTATGTTTTAAAAGGTAGTTATTGCGCATTTCTTGACATACAATTAAGAATTTTACAGGGTGTAACAAAAATACAGGTCATAAATTTAATCGCATATTCTGGGACCAAAAATAGTTCGATTGAACCTAACTTACCTTAGTACAAATATGCACGGAAAAAAAGTTACAGCCCTTTGAAGTTAGAAAATGAAAATCGATTTTTTCCAATATATCGAAAACTATTAGAGATTTTTTATTGAAAATGGACATGTGGTATTCTTATGGCAGTAGTATTTTAAGAAAAAATTATAATGAAATTTGGACACCCCATAAAAATTTTATGGGGGTTTAATTTCTTTCAACCCCCCCAAACTTTTGTGTACGTTCCAATTTAATTATTATTGTAGCGCCATTAGTTGAACACAAGTTTTTAAAAACTTTTTTGTCCCTTAGTACTTTTTACAAAAGTCAGTTTTTATCGAGATATTTGAATATTTGTCAAATCCACCACATATTTGTATATGGTAAAGTACGATTATGGAGACTTGGTAATAATATGAAAATTTATTTATGATTTACATTTTTAAGTATATTTTGAACCATATTAAAAAAGAAGCCACATCTCGATAAAATATGCTTTATCAAAAAAATACAGAGGCAAAAAAGTTTTAGAAACACTGTGTTTAACTAATGGTACCGCAGTAATAGTTTAATTGGAACGTACACAAACATTTGGGGGGTTTAAAGGAACAAAACCCTCATACAATTTTTATGTAAACATATTAAAAAAGAAGCCGCAACTCCATAAAAACTGCCTTATCGAAAAAATACTAAGAGGCAAAAAAGTTTTAAAAATATTGAATTTAACTAATGGCACCACAATAATAATTTATTTGGAACGGACACAAAAGTTTGGGGAGGTTTAAGGGAACAAAACCCCCATAAAATTTTTATGGGTGCACAAATCTCACCATAATTTTTCGTTAACATGTTCTTTCCATAAGAATGCCACGTGTCCATTTTCAACAAAAAATCTCTAAAGGTTTTCGATATATTCAAAAAAATCGATTTTCATTTTGTAACTTCAAAGGTCTGTAACTTCTTTTGTGTGCATATTTGTACTAAGGTAAGTTAGGTTCATTCGAACTATTTGTGGTCCCAGAATATGTGGTTTAATTTATGACCTGTATTTTTGTTACACCCTGTATATTCACCATTGGCGTGTATACGTGTATAAACATTTTCTATACATCCCGTATGCACGCCGATGGTAAATATAAAATTATTAATTGTATGTCAAAAATGCGCAATAACTGCCTCTTAAAAACTACTAAATTTCATTTGCATATCTTAACCGGTTTTAGAGCAATAAATAGATCGTCAGTTTGTAAGAAAAAATTCAACATCCCGTATCTCGGAAACAAAGCATTTGCGGACATAATATGTTTATAAAGCAAACGGTCACTATTTTTTCATGCAGAATTAGCCCTTAAAGTTTGTCGCACTTATTTAGAAACACCCTGTATTGATAAAAAACATTGCTAGTTGTTGAAGTACCTAACTTTTTTATAATCCCACATAAGCGAATGAATCAAAAAGCAGAATGTTAAAAAAGCCTAACGCTACAGTTAAATTGTAATTTCAATATTTTATATACGCTAGAATGTTCCACCGGTTGTTCCAAACTTTGAGGAAAAAACATACTATCATTGTTACACCCGGTATACAATGACACTTACCTCTTTAGGAATAATATTATTACGTAGATATTCTTGAAGAACAAATCTATATTATACTGAAAAAATCACTCAAATCGGACAAGAGGTTTGGAAATATGAGTCATCAAACATGTCCCATTTTTAAGGTAGTAGTTAATTTTGATGCTTAGTGTATATGAATTTAATAAAAATTTCCTTAAAATTTATCCACAAGGTAGTGGAAATTGTATAAAATGTTTTCTGACTAAAACTGACCATCATCAGTGTGAACGTCCTGAGTACAAATATTTGAAACTAACCACTTCAATAGGTGTAAAGACCTCCAAATTACATTATTAAACATTAAAAAGTAGTCGACATTAAGTCGATGTCTTAAGATTTCTGAAATAACATGTGGATGTACTTCATCCTTGCTCGAAAATTGCACAAGGGTAGTGCAAGTGAGAGGTTAACGGCCAACGGCCAATCTTAAGACATCGACTTAATGTCGACTACTTTTTAATGTTTAATGTAGTAGTAATGTAATTTAGAGGTCTTTACACCTATTCAAGTGGCTAGTTTCAAATACTTGTACACTGATGATGGTCAGTTTTGACCAAAAACGTTTTGTACAATTTCCTCTACCTTGTGGATAAATTTTAAGGAATTTTTTAATAAATTCATATACCTAAATAAAACAGAAGTGTTGAATTCATTCTACGTTGTTATATAATTTAAGTTGTGTGGACTGTATGTTTTTAGGTTGCTGGTTCAAGTGGAATTTAAAGGATTAAGATAATATAGACAAGATTATAAGTTTATAAAAAATCTTACCAAGTCACTGCTTCACCATTGGCGATTCTATCACGTCACATTATATACTCCGTCCCAAACACTTTTTTTCGTGCGTCATTAATTTTGACATCATATAGGATTTTAAGAATGTCGCAAATGATTACATGACATTTTAGTTAAATCTGACACTGATAGTTGTCAGAATATTTATATTTATATAAACATCAATATTTATACAAATACTTGCCAGAATATTAATATTTAAACTAGTTTAATGTAAAATTAAATAAATATAATATCAAATTTCACTACACAATGCCCGAATATACCAATGACATAAAATATTTATATTTACGCAATTGACAAATTTCTAACCTAGAAATTGTCATTTTACCATACGATCGATTATTTTTGTGTCAAATTATCTCACTCGCCTCATTATTTGGTTATCTATTTAGAGTATTATAATCGCCAACCAATTATACATCTATAAGTATAAATCCGTTTTAATATGCAAATACTCGTCAAGGAATACATAATTTTCTAAGTTCATTGTGTAAAAATCATAGAGGTACGTTTTTTTCTGTCGCTTCCAACTGTAATGCGTTAGAGAGAATTCGAAAAACTATGACGCACTGAAAAAAGGGTTTGCGACGGAGTATACCAGTTTCACACGCAGCTGCTTCGCGCATGAGTTTTAAATATTTTTTACAGATTAACTGTTTGTTATCCAAAGTTACGGTAGTTTTAATTTTAACTTCAATCTGACATATCAAATACGTGCACGCTGGTGCTGATGGCAATATAAAGCGACAAACTATGCGTCACTGCTTATGATGATTTCCGGACGGTTTAATAACGAATGTATGACGTCGATACATCAAATTGAAGTTAAAATTAAAACTGCCATAACTTTGGTTCTGGAGCACCTAAAGCTTTGCTCTAGATTTAGGGGTTTTACAGTATTTACATACTGTAGGATAGAATCAAACAGATGAGAGAATTCATTAACTACAATAATTCAGTGGGTGGTTTATAATCAATGCTACAACGTATATTGGCTTACTTATGAAGCAAAGAATTAAATTTTTAAGCTGTCAAAAAAAATAGTTCATGATTCGGCTTAAGCTTAAGAAATGCAATAAGTAGCGATTGCTGTATATGTACATATTATATAGTTTGAAAGGTATTTCATTTGCTTTAATTTATTACTTTTTTCCTCGCTTAGTTAACTTTTGACCATTAGTTAAAAATCGTCATACCTAGGCCACATACTGAGTAATAATAAGCACCAATATTCTTAAATAATAGTGAAAGAAAAGAATAATAGAGAAAGAAAAGACTAGGAAGAAACAGGCCATCGTGACTAAAAAATATCTGCTAATGGACAGGGCTAAATCTTTATCAGCTAATAAGAACAGCTGAAGACAGACAAGAATTTGCAATTGTAGTAACCAACCTCCATGGAGGAGGTAGGATTTGTTCCTTTGGAAGTTTCCTTTTCGTTCTTAGATTCAGATACAGATTCGATTAGATGGTCGGGATATGCAATACTTAGGAGAGCATTTTTTGCTTTTATTATTTCAGTTGGTCTGTATTATGGATCTGATAGTTTTATGGATCTATCAGCAAGACCTATAATTACCGACTTCTTATGGGAGAATCATGAGAATGGATAGTAAGATGTAAGGCGGGTTGACATTACTAGTGAATAACGAACGTGGCTCACGCTTACGTAATTTGCCCGTGCTATTGTTAGATATTTTATTATCTATTTTCAAACTCGAGCAGTACATTTTTATTTATGCAATGCCTTTATAGTTAAGATATCGTGAAGATCATGTTTCTTTTGTGAAGCACATAGTTTTGATTGTGTTATTAATGCGATGTAAAGTGACATCCAGAATAGTTATTTTCCTAACAAGTGCAGAAAGTCATCCTTTTCCGCACGCGACTGCAGTTTGCCGAACGACGCGAAGCGGGAGTTCGGCAAGCAGTCGAGTGCGGAAAAGAGACTTTCTGCAAGCGTTAGGAACAATATTTTTTCTACGAGTCTTTAAAAAATGACAAAATCTTAATCAATTAATTTAATTAATATGAAAATATATACACAAATTAATCCTTTGACAAGGTTGTCAAAACCAAACTTTCAGCATAATTGGTTAGCATGACGACGATGTTGGTTTCCATGACGACAATTCAAAACCACTGTTATTGTCTACTGATTTGACTTTCGAATATTATGTCAAAATTATTTTATTTCATCGAATTCTCGCGTTCATTTCATTAAAACATGAACACAATAAGATATATTTGAAATAAATTAGTAAATAATATCTAAATATTAGTTTATTGCATGTATTATAATTACTTCAAAGCCATATTAACATATCTAAATTAACACGCGTGCGGAAAAGTAAAACGCGTGCGGAAAAGTAAAACGCGTGCTGAAAAGTAAACGTGTGCGGAAAAGTAAAACTTTCTAAACTAAAACGCGTGCACGAAAGTAGACATTTTTGCACGCTCGTAGAAAAATTTATTTTATGATTTTAAATTTATTTTGTTTTATACTTAAAATTTATTATTATTTATTATATCAATAGGTACTTATTATTAAAAAATATAAACCATATTTCTATGAACCATATCGATTTAAATATTTGTAAATAGAGAAATTTCTATTTTGCATAAACGACAAAGAAAATTACGTGCTTGGAGCATTCAGCAGAATTAGATCGCGCAAAAGTTATGTTCGGGACAGGAGGCCAAAAACTGAAAGCTAATATTTTACAGTAAAATCTCGAATAACACCGGAAAAGAGATTCCTTATAGGTTCGCAGTTTATCTTCACGCATTTGGGTCGGCGAATGCGAATATTCTTTGTACTATTTACGCTTCAATAATTTCGGGGAAAACTATGGGCTTCCTGTAATTCGGAGACAAAGTTCAGCTCGCAAATTATGTTTTGAATGATAATAGTAAACGCAGCTATAATTTGGACGCTTGAGAAGTCAGTTGGATAGAAATGATTAAATCATGCGTTGCTTTTGCACGTAGAGTACACAACCCGCTCCAAGGTTGCTGAGCGGTTGCTACCTCGCGGATGTAATAAAACACTTTATTTGATATGGGTGACCTGGTAGATGGCACGTTTGAGCAAATTTAACTACGTAATTAATAATAAGTTAATTTGTCCGCCAATCGGATGTTGTGGTTGAAACTCAGCAATGGAGAGGCAACGAGATGTACAGTGTACAGGCTGTCACAATTGGGCCTTGTTATGCAAAAAGCAACCAACCCACATTTTTGAGGAAAACAAGGTAATGTCACATATCGATTTAAAAATGTGTATTCTACATTGTGTAAAAAGCAACCAAGCCATTCTAAATATTAAACCATGAAAAATACTACTCCAAATTATTTCTATTTAATAATAGTTCACTTAAGATTTCGCATAAGACAACCAACCCTCTTGGATTGTTTGTGTGTATCACTGGACTGAACATATTATTACATTGCACTGTCGAAAAGTACCAGCCAAGTGGGTTGATATTGTTATGCCGATTACGGTTCCTGGAATGTTGCATCTTTTTGTTTTTACGTGTAGGTACTGACCAATATTACTTCGTGCTTAAATATTAAAATATTTGTTGTGTTATATCTATTATATTATGAAGAAATCTTTGAATCTTTAATGCGAAAAATATGTTTAAATCAAGAACTGTTAAAATAATTAAAGCGGCTCAGGAAATTTCAGAAAATGGTAAGTTTTAGGATTAAGGCTATGTTTATCTTACTTTTTAAATATTATGGTTTGTTGTTTTGACTGATTATCGCATATTTTTATTTGTATTGATATTATGTTTAATAGTAGAAATTCTACTGTATGGTATTACAGAGTTGACTGAAATTATTCGGTTTTATTCATGGATTTTGTGGGTTGGTTGGATTTTGCAGATTGCATTTTATTAGATATATTTCCAACAGCAAAAAGAAACCAACCCTCAATATGGCTATTTTTTTTTGTAAAAACTTATTAGGATAATTTTGATAGTACTATGACAAAATTGCTCTAAAATTAAACTATTGATTAGTGAAGTTACCGTTTAAAAAAATACGACGGAAAATGAAATATTTAGAAAAACATAAAAAGTTAATTTTCTCTTAATTGACAAATTGAGGGTTGGTTGCTTTTTGTTTAACATGGCCCAATTGATGTTCTCCATTTTTTTATTAGACCCGAGAAACAAGATTTTTCTCGTGACACGTCCCCCTCCAGGCCGAAACCAAATTTTTTGAGTAGTATGGACATCTACATTATTAACCTATATGTTTCCTGCAGCCGATTTTGATGATATACATAGTTATAAACAAATGAAGATCAAAAAACGGTAAATTTTCGCTTTTTTCGTCTATTACTAAAAAGTGAAGCATTCTAAACAAATTTTAGAATAAGAAACTCATAAATCATATAAAATACTTCAATATGTTATTCGCTGAATATGTTTATCCTTATTTGTTGCTTAGAAAATTGCAAAATAAATCATAAATTTTGAGTTTTAACTGTTTAGAATGGGAAATAAGCCACAATATTATTAAAAAATGATTTTTATTAACGTTTCGACGCCCAAATCGGGTGCCGTTGTCAAAATACAAAATACTATTAATATAAACAAAAATGTTGTTGCTTAGTAAAAAAATTCTTCTAATAATTTATTTAATTTGACTCATTTATATCGGTAATTCAGATACATATGATACATTTTAAAGTAGAAGACTTTAAAATGATATTGCCAATATTTATGAGTTGCGTTCCTGGGACGACTTTACTGAAAGATAGTTCATTCGATTACATGAAATCAACCCCAACTCAAGAATATCCGTCACAAAAAATCATAGCATGTGATCTGTCTTTAAAAAGATAACCACATGCAACGGTGACATTAAAATTCTCGCGTTAGAGATCTCATAGTAAATCACGAGGGAAAACCAGGAAAAACCTCGTGATACTATCCCGACATCGTAAGTATTTGGTCTTACATTTAATTTACTCTCAAAATTAATACCAAATTCTGACTTTACTATAATTTTGTTTAAATTATAAATAATATCAATAATACATGGGTATATAAGGAATACTAAAATATAAAATATGTACTAACTCGACTATTGACTTACTAATTGTGGTATTTTCTTTCTATTGACTTCCTCTTTCAGTATGGGTATCCACATCCTACTGCATTCCACCGAGGAATTTGCGACACAATTGGTTTCGTTTAGCATAATTAGAGCCGCTTCTTTGATTTTTCTCTTTTTACTGTCTGTTTCTTTCAGGACTATACTTGAATCTCTCCACTGAACTCTATGTTCATTATCCCATGCCTGTTTGAGATCTATCTATCATATTTGAGACATATTTGAGATCTATCAAATTCTCTATTTTTAATATAAGATTGATGTTCACTTATTCTAACGTTTAATGGTCTTGATGTTTCACCTATATAAAACTGTTCGCATTCACAAGGTATTTTATAAATACAATTCTTTGTCCTTTCTTGTTCATTGTTAGGTTTAGTTTTAGATAGAATAGATCTCAATGTGTTGGTTGTTTTGAATGTTGTTGAAATGTTGAATTTATTTCCTATTGTTTTAAGTTTCTCGGATAGTCCTTTTATGTATGGTATTGATATTTTCCTCGTATTATTTCTTGTGAATGTTGTAGGATCCCGTTCTATGTTGTTCTGTTCCATTCGATCCAATCTTGACAATTCCTTATTTATAAACGATAAAGGATAATCATTTTTTAATAAAACAGATGTTAAGAATTGTTTTTCTTCTAAAAAGGAATTTTCGTTAGAACAAGTAATTTTGGCTCTATCATATAAGGATTTTATGATTCCCTTTTTAACGTTGATGTTGTGATTTGATTTGTAATTGAGATATCTGTTGGTATGTGTTGGTTTTCTATACACTTGAGTCTCATATCCAGTATCCTTCTTTAAGACTAAAACATCGAGGAAAGGCAGGGTGTTATTATATTCCTTTTCCATTGTAAATTTTATTTATTTTTTCCTGGTTTTCCCTCGTGATTTACTATGAGATCTCTAACGCGAGAATTTTAATGTCACCGTTGCATGTGGTTGTCTTTTTAAAGACAGATCACATGCTATGATTTTTTGTGACGGATATTCTTGAGTTGGGGTTGATTTCATGTAATCGAATGAACTATCTTTCAGTAAAGTCGTCCCAGGAACGCAACTCATAAATATTGGCAATATCATTTTAAAGTCTTCTACTTTAAAATGTATCATATGTATCTGAATTGCCGATATAAATGAGTCAAATTAAATAAATTATTAGAAGAATTTTTTTACTAAGCAACAACATTTTTGTTTATATTAATAGTATTTTGTATTTTGACAACGGCACCCGATTTGGGCGTCGAAACGTTAATAAAAATCATTTTTTAATAATATTGTGGCTTATTTCCCATTCTAAATAGTTAAAATTGTAAAAATGCCACAAGAAAATAGCTTCAGAACAACATAAATTTTGAGATTTTATAAATGTTCATAACTTATGTAAAAATTAACCTTTTTATTACACGAAATGCTGATACTTCCTGTGCTTAAATTATATTTTAAATTTCAAAGCAATTGGTTAAATAGTTTAAAAATTATTTAATTTGTTTATCCCAAATTCATTTTTTTGCAACACTATAAGTCAGAAAATTATGAGGTTACAGTAATACTTCGGACAGTTTATGGAAGAAAAACATTTATACTATTAACTTAATTAAAAAAAAAAAATGACAAAAAAGTAATTTTAAACAGTGCAAAATTATTTTGCAAAAACATGTTGAGTTTTTGCTTACTTATAAACAATTAGAATAATGTTTTAACCGTTACCTGTAGAAAAATTATTTTTTCATATTTAGAAAGACTTAATTTTTTTACACATTTAGAAAGAAAAACAATTGTCCTAGGACATTTAGGGACGAAGTTAGCCCCCCTTTTTTAATTCACATGCTCTTGCAAAATAATTGTGCAATATTTAGAATTATATCTTGTCATTTTTTTTTAATTAAATTAACAGTGTAAATCTTCTTCTTTCATAAACTATCCAAAGGATTACTGTAACTTCATCATTTTCTGACTTATAGTGTTGCAAAAAAAATTAATTTGGGATAAACAAATTAAATAACTTTTCAAATAATTGACCAATGCTTTGAAATTTAGGATATAATAAGCACCAGAAGTCTCAGCATTCCGTGTAATAAGAAGGTTCTAAGTTAATTTTTACATAAGTTATGAATATTTATAAGAACTCAAAATTTATTATTTATTTTGCAATTTTCTAAGCAACGAATAACGATAGATATATTTCGCGAACGCCATATTGAAGTTTTTTATACGATTTATGGGTTTCTTACTCTCTTTGTTTCAAATGCTTAACTTTTTGGTAATAGACGAAAACAGCAAAAATTTACTGTTTTTTGATCTTTATTTGTTTATAACTGTATATATCATCAAAATCGGCTGCAGGAAACATATTATAGGTTATTAATATAGATGTTCATACTACTCAAAAAATTTGGTTTCGGCCTGGAGGGGGTTGTGTCACCAACTGGATATTTTTTCCCTTATTTCTCTGAACTATATAACGCATAAATAATAATAAACATTTCTATCTAAACAAACACTTGTAATGCCACTGCGGCACAGGCGAAATATGAGATGCAACTTTTAGATCTCCCTCAGCTTTCTTTGCTCCAGCATTCGTTGGTTGGCAAATTTTAGAAATCACGAAGGTGTTGCCAGAAGCTTGGTGTCAATAAAGTTTTATATTTAATATTATTTTAATTTTATTAAAGTAAAACTTTCTCTTGTTTTTAGCAGATGTCGCCACGGTACCCGTATCATGTTATTTCGTTGTGAATCGATACTATAATAGCAGCCCGATATGTTTCAATTTGTTAAGAGATAGTCATATATCGTGGGCATACTGCAAAAACTGACCAAGTCAAATATCGTGCTTTCGAGAAAATTGATGTTGAATATTCTGTAATTTTATTTGATTTTTTTTTTAAATCATTTTAAAAGGATATGTATTTTTTCTTACCAGGTATTAAATGGTTGAAGTTAGTGATTCTAAGTAGCTCTAAAAATCGCATTAACCTTTTTGTTTTTCGAAAAAAAATTGACTTGGTCACTTTTTGATGTATAAATTTGCTCAAATTTAAATCATGGTCACAAAAAGATGATTATTTATGAATAATAAATCACAAAGAAAATATTTCTAATTTTATTTATTTACAGTGTAAGGCTGAAGTTTCAAATAAAAACATTTACTTTATTTTTTAAATTGGAAAATGATAACAAAAATGTAAACGTTTCTCTACTAGAATTAATCTGAATCCGAATAGGAGAAGTAGAGCTAATCTGAATCCGAATCGGACAATACTGATGGCTCTGGAGCAACATCTTCCCACTCTGATGGTATTGACTGATACCCAAGCATGGAATTCAGAGGTAGTTGTTCCTGTCCATAGGCGTAACCAGGATGATCCTAAGGGGGGTTACAACTACCTGAAAGGGGGGGGGGTTACAACTACTGGAAGGTCTCTCAGGGCTATGGTGTTAAGCGTATAGAGCTCAAAGTACATCCCAATGGGAGGGGGGGGTTACAACCTCCAAAACCTCCCTGGTTACGCATATGTTTCTGTCTACACAATTTTAGAAGATCCTGCTTTTTAAGTTTAGAAATAGGAATTTCTTTGGAGTAAAATAGTAGTTGAATTTCTTTTATAAGATTTATAACTCGTTTAGTACGCCCAATTACATTGAACGTAAGAAACTCTGGATCACTATAGTTGTACTTAAACAATATATTGCGGTTTGTCTCCTTAATATCACATACATATAATTTTTAGCCAATTAACACGATTTCTGTTTTCGTCAATGGTTCTATTTTTAAGAGTACCTACATTAGCAGCTAGAGTATTTATATCAAGAAAAGCATTATACCTTAATTCCTGTACGTTATATGCATCACTTTTTTTGTTTTGGCCAGTCTAAAAATGTGTAACTAATCGTGCATAGTGTATACTGGAACATTATTTTTAGCATTTTCTATGGCACTGTGCATGTAATCTACTTCCATGTAAGAATGCCCAGATTCTAAAAAGTTATGCTGCACAATATTTAAATTGCTGTTATATAAGATAAAATGAAAGATAACCTAACATCTATTTTTCCAACACGTGATCGTTCAACAAATAAACATACAACGTATAGATAAAACTAAAATATAGAAAAGTGACCAGGTCATAATATTCAATTGTCGCAGTTCAACGTTGACATGAATAAAATATGAATAATATTTCATTCAAAAGTGACCAAGTCAACATGTTCATTTCTTCCAGTCTGTTGATACGCATACCCAGACATAGACATTTGTATGTTATGTGTGTTGCGGCATCAAACCTTATAATTTTGCCTTGGGAATTTTTTCAGGTATTCGGTTAGTTCTTTGGAGTGACTTGGTCACATAAACTAAAAATCGATAAAAATTGACTTGGTCAGTTTTTGCAGTATACCCACGATATGCACTCTAATAACGGGAACCTAACAATAGTAGGGGGGCAAAGTATGCTAAATGTGCAATCACTCGAGCGTTATGGGGACCTATTGGGTTGTGAAGAGTAGGCCCTAAAACCAAAAAAAGTTAAGTAAAGTTTTCCATTTTAGTGGGAGCTTGCCATTTTTTAATTTAATTTTCCATTTCCAACAATCGTCTTTTCCGATTATAACGCCATCTTTGCATAATTCGAAAAAATATTTCGAATAAATGTTACTTATTTTTTCGTAAGGAATCCAAATCTGCAATAAAAAAGGGGGCTCCTATTTAAGATTTTAAAGTAACCCCCCATCCCACTTCCGTGGGGGGTCGTGTTTGGTGCCATTTGATAGATTTTTCGAAAATATTGAATAAGTGTATTTTACAGTTTTTCAATCTGATGTTCATTTCGCGGAATATCGCGGGATTCGTATTTAAAATATTAAATTTACCCCCTACCCCTCTCCGTGGGAAGTCGTGTTTGGTATCATTCGATAAATTTTTAAAAAATATTGAGCATATATTTTTTGGAAAAGATTATATTTTTTGGTTTTTAGATCTGTCATTCATTTCACGAAATATTCGTTTTTTTCTTGTGCAACTTTGGGACTCACCCATTTCTTTACGCCCGGCTCAAATCGTCAGATTTTTGAAATATACACTCTTTTGCATGTACTTAACTTACCTTATCTTAATCTGACAATTTCGAGTTTTTTTAAGGATAGATTTTTTTTTTCGGGCCCCTTTTAACGAACTCCCCTGTGTTAATAGCCAATATATGGTAGAGGTACATCTGCAGGGTACCAGGTTTCTCCCTATATGATAATCTGACGCGCTCGAGTAACTGCAAAAATCCCCGCTTGGGCTCCCCTACCACAATGTTCGAAACCGGTAGAGTGCTTATGGCACTCTCTGAACAAACTGAAATATAAGATGGCTCTTTTATCATTTTACAACGAAATGATTATTTATTTTTAGTAGATCTTTAGAAGATTAGTTTTTAGGAGTAGAAAAACGTACAGCAGTTGGAAATTGATTTATTACAGGTTTAAAATATATCATACATAGTTCATTTTTTAGGTATGTATGTACTCACTGACATCGCGGAAAAATAATAAAATTACTAGTAATTATCACCATTTAGACATACTACTCACATTTCCTAGCTTTTTCGGGTTTTTATGATATAAACGGCTTCTATTATGAGAGAAATTGAAGCGATACATAATAATTTTAGGTCTGGATCCCGCGTATGAAAAAAAAGTTGATTAATAGCAAGCTGAAAATTTGTTAATAGCTTAAGGGTGTCTAGTCGGATAAACTTTGATATATGGGAACACTGGAACAGGGGCAGTTTTAATTGTGGAACAGGTTAAAAATTTAGAACGGTCAGACCACGAAAACGGTACATTTATTTTGTCCGACAGAATAGACTTAAACTCTCCTAACAGAGATTAAACTCTCATGCAAAAATCAGACTGCTATTTATCACCTGTCATAATTCCTGTCATTTGACATATTCTACATGTTCCACTCATTAAAACGCCCATTTGGTGATACATAGCAGTCTGATTTTTTGCATGAGAGTTTAATCTCTGTTCGGAGAGTTTAAGTCTGTTCTGTCGGACAAAATACATGTGCCGTTTTCGTGGTCTGACCGTTCCAAATTTTTAACCTGTTCCACAATTAAAACTTCCCTTGTTCCAGTGTTCCCATATATCAAAGTTTGTCCGACTAGACACCCTTAAGCTATTAACAAATTTTCAGCTTGCTATTAATTAACTTCTTTTTCATACGCAGGATCCAGACCTATTTGAGCTGACTGGGCATATTGAAATAAGATTTTGAATTGTCAAAATTCAACCATATGAAGTATTTATTAGTTTCAATTACACTATACATCATTCGCTATCAAGATGAGCTAAGGCGGGTTCTCATTAGTCAACCTCATTGATCAATAGCGTTGATTCTATGCAACTGAACATATAATTCAAATTCACACTATTTCAAGGATATTGAATTCGGCCTACAAAGTGCTAACTTTAATAATGGCTGTAAAGAAGAAAATTGTGCCTGCTGGCTTTCGCATTGGATGTGAATATTTAAAAAACGTACTCAAAAATAGGAAAACAAGAACATCTCTGACTCTCTTTTGCAACGGAAACACCTCTTAAACGTTTTGGTTTATGGTGGTGGTTTATGTTTATACCATCTGTTCCTGTACCACTTTTATTTGCTTTTAATATTTTATTCAGTTCAACTTTGTAGGTTGTCCAGATACTTTTAATTTTATTTTTAATATCGTTTAGAGTCAGGATTTCTAGTTCCATTCCAAAACGATTAGCTTCATAGCTTTTTTCCCGCTTTATTATATTTTTATATTGTTCACTCCTAATTATCCATAGCACTCCTCTCTCTGGTATAGTTAAAGAAACTTGCAGATATGGTTGTTTCTCCATTTAAAATGTGATATTGTTCACGAAATTACAATATGTCTATGGTTTTCACAAAGAACTTAACCTCATCTCATATTATGCTTACTATTTAACTCCACAAAATACACGTCAACGCAACTAAACGCTAGTTCTCACTGTCAACCATTGTTCTATTTGATAGAATCATTTCCATTGATCTATCAAAAGTAGGAAGGCTTTTCACTTTTATTGAAACCCCATATGATGGAACAATATCGCTGAATCGACGTTCATATACATCTATTTTTCTTCTATAGCATAGAATCAAGGATATTGATCAATGAGATTGACTAATGAGAACCCGCCTCTATAATTTGAACGCCTCTAATTGACTAATGAGAACGCCAGTTTCAGACGCCTGATTCATGGGTTTTTCGTGTCATCGCAGCTTGTCGTTGGATAGAAATTAATTTATTCTACTTATAAATAGATATATTTATAAATATATTTATAAATTAATTTATAACAAACGACAAGCTGCGATGACACGAAAGACCCACGAATCAGGCTTTTGAAACTGGCGTCTTAGCTCATCTTGATAGCGAGTGAATATAATAGTTATTATAAAAGTTACAAGTAACAAAGTGATCTTCGTTATGATGTAACAACTAATAGTCCAAGAGACAGCGCCTAAAAATCCCTCTGAATTTACTAAAGCTAGTTTTTTACAGTTGATTACTGTGATTGTGTAGAGTAGATGGTGTATGAGTGTAATGCCGTCGGTCAAGCGAAACTTAGGGGTTACTGATAGGTTATCAAAGTTGCTTTCCTGCGAAGCTAATGCAGTCCGTTTACTAAGGCTGAAAATTAGTACACACATTCTAAATTGAATATAAATAAAAGTTATTATAGTCGGTCAGCTGTATGACGGGACAGAGCCAGTCAGTCGGCCCCAGTGAATGTACAGGGTTATTCACTATATTTTGACCCCCTGTAAACTGCTCAATTTACAGAATTAGGAAAAAAACGTAAAATACAAAAGTTATTCGATTTTTAAATTATGATTTTTTGACATATATATCGTACTAGTGACGTCATCCATTTGGGCGTGATGACGTAATCGACTATTTTGAAACGAGATAGGGGTCGAGTGAAATGGTATTCAATTCCCTATTCAGTAATATAAACATTAACATGATTAATTACACAGGGTGTCCAAAATTTTTTTTTAAATTAAATTAATTAACACAAAAAGAAGAATGTATGTAATTTATTTAATTCAAAATACATTCTACTGCTGTCAGAAAACAGAAATAAATGTTTATTGAACAAATAATTATTACTTTTCACTTAAATTCAGTGTTCAAGCTGCCACCCATCTGCCTCTTGGCAGTTTGAACATTGAATTTAAGCAAAAATCAATGTTTATTTTGCAATCAACTTTTATTTTTGTTTTCTAACAGCAGTAAAATGTATTTTAAATTAAATAAATTACATACATTGTTCTTTTGCCAATTAATTAAATTAAAAAAAAATTTGGGCACCCTGTATCATTGATCATGTTAATGTTTATAATATTGAATAGTGAATTGAATAACCTTTCAAATGAGCTAGCACTCGACCACTATTCCCATTTAAAAAATAGTCGATTACGTCATCACACCCAAATGGATGACGTCAGTAGTACGATATATATGTCAAAAAATCATAATTTAGAAATCGAATAACTTTTGTATTTTACATTTTTTTCTAATTCTGTAAATAAAGCAGTTTACAGGGCGGTCAAAATACAGTGAATAACCCTGTACATTCACTGAGGCCAACCGACCGGCTCTGTCCCGTCATACAGTTGACCGACTATAATAACTTATAGTCGGTATATAACTATAAATTTGTAGTGAGATTTTATATACGCAGTGAGACAAATATGCCGGTTAAGATTTAACCATGCATTGATTCCAACATATCTACATAAAATTCATTTAAGAGACAATCCATATTGTCAATGTGGAGAAATAGGTGATGCTGAACATATGATTTTAAATTGCCCTCTAATACAAATAAAAATAAATATGTTTATAAGTAAATTATACAGTTGTAAAGATATAACACACCCAATAAATTTAACATACATATTATCACAAATTAATAATACAGAATTAATGCAATTATTTATAGAACATATTAAAAATATAAAAATCAAATTATAAACTAACTAACGTAAAGGCCGAAATTAAAATCTATTACAATATATAAGTAAAACTGTGTTTTTGCCTGATGTGGTATTCCCACTGATCAGTGGTCATTCCTTATAAAGTATGTAGAATAAGTAGAATAGAAAATGTTGAGTAGATAAGTATAGGAAAATATTATTGTAAAATAAATGAGCAAAATTGGTGAATCGGCGAATGAGCTTTGAAGGGCCCGTAGTCATACAACTCCAAAGAAAAAAAAACTATAAATTTATATTCAATTTAGAATGTGTGTACTGATTTTCAGCCTTAGTAAATTGATTGCATTACCTTCGTCGGAAAGCAACTTTGATACCCTCTCAGTAACCCCTGTTCTACGTTTCGCTTGACCGACCGCAGTATGTTTCTCTACACAATCACAGTAATCTACTGTGAAAAAATTAGCTTTAGTAAATTCAGAGGAATTTAGGCGCTGCCTCCCCTTCTATAACTTCAAATAAAATATTATGCCCCTTAAAGTAAGCCACTCATTGCGTAGCTATTCTATTGTTGATAAGTCACTTGATCCCTAAACTGTCAAATTGCGATTATTTTAAGTAACATTTGCTATGGTCTTGTCTGTAGGTTTAATTGTATATGCTTAGAAAAGGTGTTTTTTAAATGCATGTATAAAGTTATTCTGACTCGGTCATGGTAGTACCATTTTTACTAAAATATTCGTCTTTTTAATACAGTTTTATTTTATATTGTACTGTCAAACCAAAACTTAATATTTTGACATAATTACTTTTGGCAGCAGTAAATAGGGCATTTCAAGACTTTGACGTTTGTGCTAGGAGGCATTGTATTTATTTATATTTGTAATACCACATTGTGTTTCTTAAGTTTTTTACCTTTAATAGTTTTTTAGTTATATTTTCCGAATATTTTGTTGTCGATTTTGTGTAGTTTTTAGTTGTAGAATTACTTAAACGACTTTATTTAGTTTTAAGCAGTGAATAAATACAGTCAAATCCGCTTATTAGAGTACAAATTCGAGGTCCCGAAACGTTTCCATTTACCCTTTAATAAATTTATCAGTTTATTGGAATATGGTTTAGTAAACTAATACCGCATAATAGAATAACTTTTTCAGGTCAACAAATAAATTTTTACGTACAATTTCCTAAAACATTATATTTTTCTGGTATAATGGTTTGTCGATAAGAGCTTGGAAAGCCTGCTGTTTTGTATATTATTACGGTTTGTCAGGTACCTAATAAACACTTTATTACTGTGTTATGAGTAAACGCTCCTTTCCCACAGAAAATTCAATCGTTCGCCGACAAGGTCATAAAATAATTTTATTTGTCTACAAATTTCTATAGAAATGTTGTGTGGCTGTTTTTAGAAACAGCTTTTTCTATAAGATTATTTATTACCAATAGTTGATCGTTTGTTCGGAAGTCTTTTCTAAAACCCAACTCCAATTTATTTTCTAATCGTTTCGTAATTATTTTTGTAAATAGATTATAAATTTTTATTGATATAAAAAGACTTAAATCCAAATGCATATACATATTGACATAGTATGTACTTACTATTATAACGTATATTCGGTACACTTACATATTTCAGCTTGCCACCAATTATCGGTTATTAGAATATCCTGCTTATAAGAATATTTTTGCTTGGCACAAAGGCTATTCCAATAAGCGGGTTCGACTGTAAATAATATGATTGAATATTTTCGAAAGTTGTTTGTCGACAAAAAGATGTTGCCAGTAGATTCAAACATTGATTAATACGTTCATTGATGGGTAGTTTTTAATCAATGGTACAAACAAAAGGTTGGCAAAATAAATAAGTTGCGTGCGGTCTTTTTGACCGCGTGCTACTAGTTAAGGGTTAAGTAAAGAGGACGTATAAAAAGTAGATACCTATATAGTGTGTTAGTAGTATACACCCCTAACTCATTCCCTTACTCACCAGCTATATTGCACCATTTGTACTGTAAAAAAATATATAATATTAACTTTACTGAGCCACTTACAATGCGAATTGAGTATGTTTTGAGACAAAAATTAAAGGAATAAAATCGCAAACATAATATACCTATTAGATTCAAAAAAGCATTATACTTCTAATATAATATGTTTTATTAGCAATATTTCAAGAAGCTAAAAATGGGCGAATATTGCGTTTATTTTAAATACAACATTTAAATTTCATCTTCCCTTCTCTGATGTCTCCTTCAGGTCTTCCGTGTCTCAATCTAAAGAGCTCCCAGATCTCTTCACTACACTGTTCATTACTCACAGTAATTGCTTTTTTAAACAGTTGCACAGTTGCTTTAAAACATTAAAGCACTTTGATCCTAAAATATTGGATTTTGCATAAGGCTAGACATTATACAAATAGTCCATTCACTAATATTGCAGTAAAAATTTGCGGTAAAATATTGCAAAACTGAATTTTAAAGAACCGCTTGAGTTGACATGAAATTTGGCATACACGTAGTTAACATGTCAAACAAAACAAGTGCTATTGTGCTGATGTGTGCTTTTGCCTTGGGGGCGAGTTTCACCCCTTCTCGAGGGTGAAAAATATAAGTTTATAATAAGTCCAGAAATGGTTAAACTGATTCAGTCTAAGCAAGTTTTATTCCATAACGTTTTTTCGCCAAGTTAACAGTTTTTGAGTTATTTTCGAGTGAATATGTTCATTTTTCAATAAAAAAACCACGTTTCTAGACGGTTTTTCGCAAATAACTCAAAAAGTAAGTATATTGTGGAAAAAATATACCTAGAAAAATTATATATAAAAAAGTGAAAAAACGGTGTACGTGTGAAGTCTCTAGACCCATGGGAAGCAGAGTTGTAGCTAATGAAAAATAAGTCCATAGTCGTCAAACTCAAATCGAATATTTCAACGTGAAATAACCAAAAAACTCATTACAGCTTTTCTTAAAGTGTTTACAAAAACTCTGTTTTTGTTTTTAAAAAAGTTTCTAGCATCAAAAGTAAGCAAGTTAAACTCAAAATAAAGTTGGTCCTTTTTTTTTTGATACAAAAGTTCTTAGCATCTCAAATGAAATTAATAGTTACCGCTTTACAAGTTGCTTAACTGATGTATTAATTATATGATCTGTAAGTTGCATCGCTTCACAGTGCTTATTTTTTAAAAAGCTGTATTTGAAAAAGTTTGAACGAGTCACTAATCACAAGTGTATGTAAATAAAAAAAATCTAAAAATCAGCAACAAACCTGGATCCCGCGTAACAAAAAAAGTTGATTAATAGCAAGCTGAAAATTTGTTAATAGCTTAACGGGCGAAGCCTAGTCGGACAAAATTTGATGTATGGGAACACTGGAACAGGGGAAGTTTCAGTTGTGGAACTTCCAATTTATTTGTTACCATTTCATTAAAAGCTCTCACGCAAAAATCAGACTGGTGTTTATCACCAACTGCGCATTTTAACGAGTGGAACACGAAGAACATGTCAAACGACGGGAATTATATTGGCGATAAATAGCAGTCGGATTTTTGCATGCGATTTTAATGAAACGGTAACAAATCAATTGTAAGTTCTGTCCGAAAAAATACATGGGGCGTTTTCGTAATCTGATGTTCCAAATTTTTAAACTGTTCCAAAAGTAAAACTTCCCCTGTTCCAGTGTTCCCATATATCAAAGTTTGTCCGACTAGACACCGTACAAATTTTCAGCTTGCTATTAATCAACGTTGTTTTGGTACGCCGGATCCAGGCCTTCAAAGCAAAACCTACATTTTTTACTTTTTGGTTGTGTGGGACAGTTGTATGCACTGACAATGGGACAATTTTGTGTAGGTCATAATTATATTCGAGGTGTTCTAGAAGACTTTTTAAGCGGAATTAAAGTTTGTTTTACAGCAACAGACAGAGAGGTTTTATTGATGATGGTTTTTGTTGTGAGATTATTTTTCCAAATAGGTTGTGAGATTATTAGAAATTGGATTGTAGTCGGGGGTGATAATGAGATTTGAGAGCTTATCGATGTACGAAGAAGTGTTTAGGATGGCAGTGGCGTTCCCTTTATCGGCAGGAAGAACGACTAGATCTGGATTTGCTTGAAGTTCTTTCAGGGCTTTTCTCTCGGATTGGCTAATGTTTGGAGTAGGGGGCTTTGAGTTTCTAAGGACTATTCGCGGTGTGCAAGTACTTGGAAGGGAATTGAAAAACGATCGTGCGTGAATAGCCGAGAAATATTGCAACTTTCTTAAATAAATTTAAATTGTCAAATTGACGTACATTTCGTACCTACTCTCGTTGAATAAGAAAAATTATATATTGCTCCGCAATATTGATATGATATGCAATTATTATATAAAGGTAAATTTAATTAATTGTATTTTGCTTGCAGTACTGCATTTTAATAATTAATTTTATTAACTACATACAATTGTTTACGTTTTATTAACATAACCTGAATCTAATTTTTTCTTCTTCTAATTTTTTTGGACTATGGCCTTAACAATTATCCAGTAACCAGGATTAATATAATGGGCCAATATAATTAAAAGTGCGAATAAAATTCCAGAGCGTAGAAACCAGGTGTCGCTTTGCCGAATTTGCACGGTCCCAATAGCGATCTCTTCTGTAACTATTGTTTTGTTATTTTTTTAATGAGAAACTCCATTTTTGAGTGTAACATTCTATTAAATTTAGTTTCAAAACCCTGAAATAAACTAAACACAGATTCGTGATGAACACACCCCGTTTACTATTAAGCTTGAAATACTTTTTCATGAAAATAAAATGACCGTTTGAAACCCATATTAAGCTGCACCCCCCACCATGGCGAATAAAGTTCGGACTAGGCAAAAAATTTAGTGCTATTTATGTGCTAATTAGTTGCTCTATTCCGAATTTTGTTGCTCAAACCGTTTACCAGGAAATCGCGTTGAAAGTGGGGGGGTGCAGGTTAATGTAAAGCTGCACCCACCCACACCGAAAAAAGCTCAAACTTCTTGATTTTTTTTGGTGATAAATTTAGTGCTATTTATGTGCTAATTAGTTGCTCTATTCCGAATTTTGTTGCTCAAACCGTTTACCAGGAAATCGCGTTGAAAGTGGGGGGGTGCAGGTTAATGTAAAGCTGCACCCACCCACACCGAAAAAAGCTCAAACTTCTTGATTTTTTTTGGTGATAAATTTAGTGCTATTTATGTGCTAATTAGTTGCTCTATTCCGAATTTTGTTGCTCAAACCGTTGACCAGGAAATCGCGTTCAAATTGGGGTTCCAGCTTAATGGCAAGCTGCACCCACACCGAAAAGAGTTCATACTTATTGATTTTTTTTTGGTGATAAATTTAGTGCTATTTATGTGCTAATTAGTTGCTCTAATCCGAATTTTGTTGCTCAAACCGTTGACCAGGAAATCGCGTTGAAATTGGGGGGTGCAGTTTAATGGCCATCCTGACCCACCCACACCGAAACAAACTCAAATTTCTTGATTTTTTTGGTGAAAAATTTAGTGCTATTTATGTGCTAATTAATTGCTCTATTTCGAATTTTGTTGCTCAAACCGTTGACTAGGAAATCGCGTCGAAAATGGGGGGGGGTGCAAGTTAATGGCAAGCCTGCATCCACCCACACCGAAACAAGCTCAAACTTCTTGATTTTTTTGGTGAAAAATTTAGTGCTATTTATGTGCTAATTAGTTGCTCTAGTCTAAATTTTGTTGCTCAAACCGTTGACCAGGAAATCGCGTTCAAAGTGGGGCGGTGCCAGCTTCTCATTAGACGCACAACGAAACACTTGTATATTCACTAAAACAATGAGAAATAAAATCAGATAGAAGTATAATTTGATGGTACGTGTTCCCTAAATTATTTTAGTACCAAATAATATGTACGAGTAACTTATTTATTTAACATAGAACAGAGACACATATGTATAGCGCGGAGCCAGGTCGGGTGGGATTAACTAATGCATTTGCAAGTTCTACGGTTAGCAACAAAATCGGATACCGATATATTTCGATAGTACGTATCATTATCATCATCATACAGCCCTTTTCGTTCACCGCTGAACATAGGCCTCCCTCATTTTTGTCCATTGTGCTCTATTTTGAGCACTTTGCATCCAATTTCTTGACATTTTCTTGAGGTCATCAGTCCAACGAGTAGATGGTCTTCCTCTACTTCTTTTGTCTAATCTCGGCCTGCACTCTTCGTCCACTCCCCATCACTGATTCGGGCGACGTGTCCGGCCAAGTTCCATTTCAGGGTGGCAATTCGGGAAATTACATCGGTAACTCTTGTTCTTCGCCTTAAGTCTTCATTTCTAACTCGGTCACGAAGCGACATACTCAGCATTGACCTTTCCATTTTCCTCTGGGCTATTTGCAGCATTTTAGAAGCTGTGGCTGTCAATGTCAAAGTTTCGGCACCATAAGTCATCATAGGCAACACAAATTGGTCAAATGTTTTACGTTTTAGAGAAATTGGTATGTCGCTTTTAAATAGGTCTTTGAGTTTTCCATAGGCTACCTATGGTAGGTTTATTCTTCTTCGTAGTTTGCATATTTGTTTGTCTCTTGTGATCTTTATTTCGTGTCCAAGGTATATGTATTTTTCCACTAGCTCTACTTCGTTTTCTCCAATATTGATATTTCCGCTAGGTACTAGGTTTGTCATGAATTTTGTTTTGGAGATGTTTATTTTGAGACACCTACACTGGCGTACACTAACTAAAGTTCATGTAGCATGGTACATATCTTCTTGAGGTTGTCAGAGAACAAAACTATGTCGTCTGCGAATTTCAAATTTGTTAATCTTCTACCGTCAATATTCAGGCCTCGCTCTTCCCAGTTAAGTTATTTACAAGCATATTCTAGTACTGCGGTAAAGAGTTCAGGCGATAAGTTATCGTCCTGTCGGACTCCTCTGCCGATTGGGATATGGTCCGTGTTTTTATGTAGTTTCACCGACATAGTTGCGTTCTTTTATGTATTGTAAATTAACCTTGTATATCGATAGTCAATGCGGCATGCTTGTAGTACTTCCAGAATTTTGTCACATTCTACCGTGTCAAAGGCTTTATGGAAATCTACAAAAGCCAAAACGAGTGGTCGATTGTATTCAATAGTCTTTTCTATTACCGTTTTAATGCTCTGTGGGTGATCATTTGTTCCAAATTGGCTGGTAGAAATCAAGTTTTTTCTCAAGACGATTCGTTACTATTCTTGTAAGGAGTTTGTATAAGTGACTAAGAAGACTTATAGGTCTGTAATTTTCTAATTCATGGGGATCTCCTTTTTTGTACAATAGAATTACTTGAGCATTATGCCATTTGTCGGGTATATTGCTATCTAAAAGGCACATATTAAAAAGGTCTTTTATTTTCTTAAGAAGACAAGTGCCTCCGATGTTTATTGCATCAGTAATTACACAATCTTCGCCTGGAGATTTTTTATTCTTATCTTTTCTTAGGGCTAGTTTACAATCTAGAAATATATGTTCCAGGGCAGAAAAGGTGGTCTTTTGTATTTGTTTAAAAAAATTGTTTAAACAATTTCTGCCCAAAAATTCCGCCATATATCCTTCTTCTCCTTCTTAAAGTGCCTATCCGTTTCGGATGTTGGCGATCATCATGGCTATCTTGACTTTGTTTACCGCAACGCGGAACAGTTCAGTGGTAGTGGTGTTATACCACTTTCGTAAATTTTGAAGACAGGAAATGCGTCTTCTTCCCGGCCCTCTTTTACCATTTACCTTCCCTTGGAGAATCAGTTGGAGAAGGCCGTAACGTTCTTGATTTCTCATTACATGTCCTAGATATTCTAATTTTTTTGTTTTGATGGTTATGAGAATTTCACAGTCTTTCCCCATTCTACGCAGCACTTTTACATTATTAATTCGTTCAACCCAGGATATACGTAAGATGCGCCTATAACACCACATTTCGAAAGCTTCGATCCGATTCATAGATGCAACAGTTAGTGTCCACCTTCCATTCCGTAGAGCAGAACTGTGAATATGTAGCTTTTCAACAGACGTATTTTATTTTTAATGATATGTCTCGACTGTTGAAAATTGGTCTCATTCTAAAGTATGCTGCTTTCGCATTTATTATTCGCTGTTTAATTTCTGTCGAGTGGTCCCATTGGCTATTTAAATTCGTACCCAGATATGTATATTGCTCAACTCTTTCGATATTCTGTTGGTTGACTGTAAGTTGAGCGTTTAATATTGGTTTTTTACTAATTGTCATAAATTTGGTCTTCTTTTGTTGCGGACTTCTGTTATACGATTTGTTAATATCTGTAAATCATTCAGATTATCGTCGAAAACTATGGTGTCATCTGCATATCTAATGTTATTCAACCATTCACCATTTATTAATACTCCCTTCGCACAACCGTCTAAAGCTTTAGTCCTGTCGCCAGGGGGGGTACAACGGCCTCCTGTATTCAGATGGACTTACCCAAGTTTTTTTTATGTATTTTGACTTGTAGAACACGAATTTTTTGGGTAACAGTTGATCCGGATGTCGATAAGATTGTTATAAACCAAGAAGTTGAGGAATCACATAACAGCGATTTCTCGCAAAACAAAACATTTTTTTTTGTATTTTTTGGGCCATTCTTACCAAAAAATGATCCTACAAATTTTTTCGTAGGATGCATAGTTTTCGAGATAAACGCGGTTGAACTTTCAAAAAATCGAAAAATTACAATTTTTGAACCCGAATAACTTTTGATTCTTCTTCTTCTTCTTAGTCTTCTATCGTCCACGTTTGGACATAGGCCTCTCCCAACTCCTTCCATCGGCTCTATCCTGAGCAACATATTTCCAATTCGTTCCGGCTACTCTTTTAATATCAAACTATTATTAAATATTATAAAATAAAATAGCAATTCTGCTTACCGCATTTGAAAGTTCAAGTCAAATTATATCGGTTTTAATTATTTGTATTGCTAAAAATTTATTATTTTATTGTTAAAACAAAGCTATAAACACCTAGTGCTTGAGTGATGTTTTCAATGATTTCTCATTTAAAATCGAACGAGTAGATAGAGGAGGTAAAAGTGCAAGCGGGGCTATTTCTACGTAGCATGCGTTAAAACGCATGTATTAGGCACGGGAAACACTATGTGTGTTTATAGATTTTTTTAGCAATCAAAAAATAAATTTTTAGCAATGCAAATATTCAAAACGGATATAATTTTACTCAAACTTTTAAAGGCGGTAAGCAGAATTACTATTTTATTTTTTATTCAAAGGTTATTCGGGTTCAAAAATTGCAATTTTTCGATTTTTTGAAAGTTCAACCGCATTTATCTCGAAAACTATGCATCATACGAAAAAACTTGCAGGAACATTTTTTGGTAAGAATGGCCCAAAAAATACAAAAAAAATGTTTTGTTTTGCGAGAAATCGCTGTTATGTGATTCCTCAACTTCTTGGTTTATAACAATCTTATCGACATCCGGATCAACTGTTACCCAAAAAATTCGTGTTCTACGGGCCAAAATACATAAAAAAAACTTGGGTAAGTCCATCTGAATTAAGAAGGCCGTTGTACCCCCCTGGCGACAGGACTACTTCTTTAAATATCCATTCAGAGTAAATATTGAATAGTAGTGGAGATAAAATACAGCCCTGTCGTACTCCTCGTTCTATTGCAATTTTATCAGTTAACTGGTCTTCTATTTTGATTTCTGCCGTTTGATTGTAATATTTGTTTCTGATAATCGATACCCTTCAGATTTGTTTAAAGGGGACATTTTTTAATAGGAATCCCCAAAGAAACCGAATCAGAAATGTTTTCAGACTCACCATATGGACTATATGGAACGGTCTCACCATATGGACTATATACATACTTCCACATTTTGTAATAAACATACAAACTTTCACCAAGTAACCATCATGTTGATGTAAGATACGAATACGAGTGTGAATTATAAATTTCTAAAAAAAAATACAAAATCTTTGTGGCTTGTGAATGTTTTAAAAATAAAACAATTGAATATTAGTCTTAAAGGTGGTGTTGAAGCGGCTGAAGTTTCATTCTTCGGTGAGGTATCTTACAGTCTGACCAGATTCACTTTGTATTTGAGATTTGGATGCGCATTGTTGTTGACTTTCGGATTTTCCAAATTTTGTGATTTTTATTTTGATAACATCTCGTCAAGTAAAATACCTGCACGGTACCAAAATAAAATTCAGAAAATGTGGAAAACCCGAACGCCAAACATTAGTGCACATCCAAAATCTCAAATACACACTGAATCTGGCCCGACTGTACACTGGTAAGTGTTTAATAGAAATCACTAATATAGTTTTAAAATTTTTTATTACAAAATCTAATACAATATTTTACATTTATTAATTATTATATTAACAGAAATAAAATACATTTTGATATAGCACAAATTATTTGCGGTAAAACTCAAGCAAATCTATTAAATTTTTTCTACAATCACTTGATAAAGAAGAGTTTTTCGCTTGTCAATGGCAACGAAAAGTTAACGTTTACTGAGTACCGTCACTTTATAGCGCTAGCGCGTTAAAGTTTGATTACCGCGCGTCGTCCGTAGCAACCGTACAACCATACAATACTCGTACAATTTGAAAATTCAAATTGAATAGTTATTTATGTATTAAGAACGAAAAGTGATACATTATTCCTTGAGAGTAAGAGTTACCACTCGACCGTAGCGGAGAGCGGTAATTACTCGAAAGAAATAATGTCACTTTGCGCTTGTAATACGTACAACATTTTTTCTACAATCACTTAATAAAATGAAACTATTTTTAAATCACTAACTTTATTGTAACTATTTTATATCTGTCGTTATAATGTCATAACATTAACTTTTATATCTTTCAGTTTGAATGTTCAATGTGATTGTATTGTATGGTTGTACGGTTGCTACGGACGACGAGCGTAAAATCAAACTACGCGCTAGAGCAGCGTTTCCCAAATGGTGGGTCGCGACCCGGTACCGGGCCACGAAAGCAAAATGCCGGGTCGCCTCGCCGTTTCACATGAACATCTTCTTTTAGACTGCGAAGTGCGTTGACTATCAAAAGGGAATGTTTAAAGAAAACTTTTTTTGAATTAATTGAATAATTCAAGGAAGAAATTTCAATATTCTTAGAACAACATCCACCAACGGCTAGGGATGCAATATTTCAATTTAAAGACAGTTTTCATGATGCCAATCGGTTAATCAAGGTAGCGTATATTTGTTATATTTTTGACTTCTTCAAGAATTTAAATATGACATTACAAGGTAGCAATTTAGTACAAGAGAAGCTGGAAGCTGCAATAAAGTTTGCAAGTTTGCCATACTTATTTAAAAACACCCTGTATCGATAAAAAATAAGGCGAGTTGTTAAATTATTACCTAACTTTTTTACTATCCAACATAAGCGAATGAATCGAAAAACAGAATGTTAAGAACACATGAGGCTATAGTTGGGTTTTAATTTCAGTATTTTATAAATGCAAGAATATTCCACAGGGTGTGGTGACTTTGAGAAAAAATTACTTTTTGATTGGTACACTACCTGTCTAGCAACAATATTATTAAACGAAAATGTTCAAAAATATATCGAAAAGAGGTTTAGGAAATATGAGACATAAAAAATGACCAATTTTTAAGGTGATACGTTAATTTCTTTTGGAGAAATGTAGATATACATAAATACAATAAAGATAAAGACAGATTATACGAACATACATAATATACCCGAACAATACATACTGTTTCAAATATTCAAAGATAAAGCGATTACAAAAATTGCAATTCGGCATTCTTCAATATACATTATACAATAACTCACACACAGCCAACGGAATTGACAATGAGAGATACCTTGAAAACAATAAAGCTCTGTTGTTATGGGGCAGAGAATAGATAATAGGTAAATATGATTTATATAGGTATATATAAAGAATCCACTACACCAAAATGTTGATATCCAAACAACATACACTGTTTCAAAGCGTTTTAATAGTGAAATGCCTGTAGAATATTTAGTTCAATCTTTGCAAATGGAATTTTGTTTCGACATGCCGCGATGGGGCCCTTGAATGTCGGGGGCCCCTTGAATGTCGGGGGCCCCGTATAATTGATACGGCTGATACGACGGTAGCTACGCCCCTGGCGTTAAGTAACAATGTATTTTAAATGGGATTTACTTTTTCGCACTGTTTGTAACTTTCGAGTTGTCATGGTGACAATCCTTAATTTTCGCGTTGTCATGGTGATGACAATATGAGCAATGAATTATAACAAGAGTTTTGACAGCTTTGTGGTTTGAAAGTAGTTGTAATTTTTAAATTTCAAAGTTCTAAAAATTGTAGAATAGAAGAGTTACAGCTTTTTTTATTTATTTATCGTAGATAAATAAATATTGTATGAAACTGTGCGTAAAGTACTTTTTGCGAACTCGCTCCGTTGTCGCTCGTGCTCTAAAAATCGCGTGCGATCGCAAAAAGCATACTTCACGAACTGTTTCATTAATAACTATTTTAGCACTTCATTGGAGCGTTAAAAATGCTACTTTATAGCACTAGTGCTTTAAAATTTTTAAGGCACTGCAGTTAAAAGTGAATTGTCAAATTGTGAAAAGTCAAAATATTTATATTTCATTTACTAACATTAATATTCATAGTAAAACTTGCACAATTTGAAAACGGTGGTTTAAAAGGTATTTTAAAATTTAATTTAAACTCTATTATTGCATTTTTAACACGTTTGTAGAAAAAACAAGTTTATATAACGGTATAATATTTTCGCTAAGAATTTTAAGATATTCCCCTCGAGTGTAGACAACCAGTTCTATCTTTTACGGGTGATAGGTTTCATGGTTTCAGCAATTAACAAAAATATTGTATTTTATATGTTTATAACGTTTGTAGAAAAAATATTGTATAATATACGTGTTAAAAAGTACAATTTTAAGGCACTCATGTGAATTTCAGAATTCGCTTCGCTCATTCCGACTAAATATATTCTTTATATGCAAAAAATTTGAATGAATTTTGAATTAATTCGTTTTCAAGTAAGTACATTTATCAGCAATAGTCGTAACGTAAGTGTTGTAAACCATAGTTTTATTACTAATTAGCTAATTAGCACATAAATGACACTAAATTCTTCACCAAAAAAATCAAGCAGTTTGAGCTTTTTCGGTTTGGGTGGGTGCAGCTTGCCATTAACCTGCACCCCCCACTTTCAACGCGATTTCTTGGTCAACGGTTTGAGCAACAAAATTCGGATTATAGCAACTAATTAGCACATAAATAACACTAAATTTATCACCACAAAAAAATCAATAAGATTGAACTTTTTTCGGTGTGGGTGGGTGCAGCTTGCCATTAAGCTGGACGCCCCCATTTTGACCGAGATTTCCTGGTCAACGGTTTGAGCAACAAAATTCGGAATAGAGCAACTAATTAGCACATAAACAGCACTAAATTTTTCATCAAAAAATCAAGAAATTTGAGCTTTTTTCGGTGTGAGTGTGTGCAGCTTGCCATTAAGCTGGACCCCCCACTTTGAACGCGATTTCCTGGTCAACGGTTTGAGCAACAAAATTCGGAATAGAGCAACTAATTAGCACATGAATAGCACTAAATTTATCATAAGAAAAAATCAAGAAATTTGAGCTTTTTTCGGTGTGGGTGGGTGCAGCTTGCCATTAACCTGCACCCCCCCCCCACTTTCAACGCGATTTCCTGGTAAATGGTTTGAGCAACAAATTTAGGAATAGAGCAACTAATTAGCACATAAATAGCACTAAATTTATCACCAAAAAAATCAAGAAGTTTGAGCTTTCTTCGGTGTGAGTGAGTGCAGCTTGCCATTAACTTGCACCCCCCCACTTTCAACGCGATTTCTTGGTCAACGGTTTGAGCAACAAAATTCGAATTAGAGCAACTAATTAGCACATAAATAGCACTAAATCACTAAATTTTTCACCAAAAAAACCAAGAAGTTTGAGCTTTTTTCGGTGTGAGTGGGTGCAGCTTGCCATTAAGCTGGACCCCCCACTTTAAACGCGATATCCTGGTAAACGGTTTGAGCAACAAAATTCGAAATAGAGCAAGTAATTAGCACATAAATAGCACTAAATTTTTCACCAAAAAAGTCAAGAAGTTCGAGCTTTTTTCCGTGTGGGTGGGTGCAACTTGCCATTAACTTGCACCGCCCCAATTTCAACGCGATTTCTTGGTCAACGGTTTGAGCAACAAAATTTGGATTGTAGCAACTAATTAGCACATAAATAGCACTAAATTTATCACCAAAAAAAATCAATAAGTTTGAACTTTTTTCGGTGTGAGCGGGTGCAGCTTGCCATTAAGCTGGACCCCCCCACTTTGAACGCGATTTCCTGGTCAACTGTTTCAGCAACAAAATTCGGAATAAAGCAACTAATTAGCACATAAATAGCACTAAATTTTCACCAAAAAAATCAAGAAGTTTGAGATTTTTTCGGTGTGGGTAGGTGCAACTTTCCATTAACTTGCACCCTCCAATTTCAACGCGATTTCTTGGTCAACGGTTTGAGCAACAAAATTCGGATTAGAGCAACTAATTAGCATATAAATAGCACTAAATTTATCACCAAAAAAATCAATAAGTTTGAAGTTTTTTCGGTGTGGGTGGGTGCAGTTTGCCATTAAGCTTGACCCCCCCAATTTGAACGCGATTTCCTGGTAAACGGTTTGAGCAACAAAATTCGGAATAGAGCAACTAATTAGCACATAAATAGCACTAAATTTTCACCAAAAAAATCAAGAAGTTTGAGCTTTTTTCGGTGTGGGTGGGTGCAACTTGCCATTAACTTGCACCCTCCACTTTCAACGCGATTTCTTGGTCAACGGTTTGAGCAACAAAATTCGGATTAGAGCAACTAATTAGCATATAAATAGCACTAAATTTATCACCAAAAAAATCAATAAGTTTGAAGTTTTTTCGGTGTGAGTGGGTGCAGCTTGCCATTAAGCTGGACCCCCCACTTTGAACGCGATTTCCTGGTCAACGGTTTGAGCAACAACATTCGGAATAGAGCAACTAATTAGCACATAAATAGCACTAAATTTATCACCAAAAAAAATCAAGAAGTTTGAGCTTTTTTCGTTGTGGGTGGGTGCAGTTTGCCATTAACCTGCACCCCCCCACTTTCAACGCGATTTCCTGGTAAACGGTTTGAGCAACAAAATTCAGAATAGAGCAACTAATTAGCACATAAATAGCACTAAATTTATCACCAAAAAAAATCAAGAAGTTTGAGCTTTTTTTGGTGTGGGTGGGTGCAGCTTTCCATTAACCTGCACCCCCCCACTTTCAACGCGATTTCCTGGTAAACGGTTTGAGCAACAAAATTCGGAATAGAGCAACTAATTAGCACATAAATAGCACTAAATTTATCACCAAAAAAAATCAAGAAGTTTGAGCTTTTTTCGGTGTGGGTGGGTGCAGCTTTACATTAACCTGCACCCCCCCACTTTCAACGCGATTTCCTGGTAAACGGTTTGAGCAACAAAATTCGGAATAGAGCAACTAATTAGCACATAAATAGCACTAAATTTATCACCAAAAAAATCAAGAAGTTTGAGCTTTTTTCGGTGTGGGTGGGTGCAGCTTTACATTAACCTGCAACCCCCCACTTTCAACGCGATTTCCTGGTAAACGGTTTGAGCAACAAAATTCGGAATAGAGCAACTAATTAGCACATAAATAGCACTAAATTTTTTGCCTAGTCCGAACTTTATTCGCGATGGTGGGGGGTGCAGCTTAATATGGGTCCGTTTGAAGTTGGAGTTTAGAATTTTTAATCCAACAGCCAAAACTAGTATAATGAAACAATGAGGCGCTTATAGTGAAGTGTGTTTTGAAAACAAATATATATGTTCAGCCTCGGCTGAACGAACAATAAACAAATAGAACACTGTTCCAGAAATTTATGCCCTTGCTTCGTTTATATAACACGTACAAAATGTTCAGATGTCCACAGCGGAATAATAATATGTACAGCAATTGTAGTCCAGGGAAATGAAGGTTTTTGTCGGGACACTCATCCAGACAGGTTGCAAATGTGTTTTTTTGGTACTATTTACCCAATAGATTATAAATACAAAATTACCTGTCACAGTTTAGAGGCATATAATCCTTATTAACGAATAAGGGTCGAAAATGGCAATTTTTTCCTTGCGCTACAGGTAAAAATAGTATAATAAAATATAACATGTGAAGATATCGGGTAGCAAATTCAGTCGAAGGCAGGATTCGTTTTGAAGATACAGTCGAACCCGCTTATTAGAATACCGGTTAAAGGAATATCCCGGTTTAGGGAATAGAAATTTGAAGTCCCAAAACGTTTTTACTAGGCACATATATTATGATCGGTTAGTAGAATATCCCTGTTATAGGAAAACTTTTGCTTGGCACGAAGGCTATTACAATAAGGGGATTCGACTGTATTTATTTTAGAAACCAAATATACAACAGATAAGATCTCTCTCTTCTATCCTGACCCACCGGAGGAAGTGTAGTGGTCGACGTGATGTCGTGTATCATCCGTTTCCAAATGTTCGTATAGTTCAGTTATAAGCGAAATAAGGTGTTGTGGTAGGCCTACTTCTTTTAGTATTCGCCATACGTGTCTCCACTGGACCCTTTCGAACGCCTTACGATAATCTATAAAGCATATATACAAAGGAATATTAAATTCCCTAGATTTTTCGATTATCTGTCGTATATTCAACAGCTGTTCTCGAGTACCTCTATCTTTGGTAAATCCAGTTTGCTTTTGTGGAATTTCTCTTTGAAGAATGTTTTTAGTTTCTCATTGATTATTTAGCATTATTTTACTGGCATGTGATATAAGAGAAATAGTTCAATAATTGTCGCATTTATGGAAGCTGCCTTTTTTATGAATTGCCGTTATTGTAGATTTTGTCCAGTTTTCAGGCCATTGTTTTGAATGCCATATTTGGTAACAGCGTAGATGAAGTAATTTTACGCCAGTTTCTTCTGTGGCTTTGATCATTTCTGCTGTTATCATATCTGGACCTGGTGCTTTATTATATTTGAGCTTACTGATCATCAGTCTTACTTCATTTTTAAGTATATCAGGTTCTTCTTCCACCTCGTCAGGTATTTGGTTAAGTTCTTGGCGTTGATCAGATAATTAGCGTTAATTACTTGTAATTACTTGTAAATTTACTTGTTAATTACAATCTACTTATCGGACTTTCGTCAACCTTGGGACGATGTGACGATATTTGATACATGAATAAATGATACTAAACGACGGTAGGAGTTGCATTTATTTATTAATGTGAAATGGACATATAAGGAGAGAACCTATCGCTCAACTCAACAGGGGGAATGGCATGTAAGGGAAATACGATCACCTCTTGTATGGTATGGGTAGATTAAACGTCGAAATCGCTCAGCACGCCAAGTCGACGGGGTTCGCAAGGGTTTTCTGAATATTGTTGGGATATACTTAGCTCACCTATTATACCTTCTTGATTAGTCTCCGTTCAGCACACCGAGAACAATCAAATGTCTTTCCGTTACGCCTTTTATACTGTCGTTTTTTATACACGGTAAAATTATATTATCGTCACAAATATTTATAGAATTCATCTTTTAATAGGTGAGCAAATGTTTAAATTGAATTTTAGTCCGATCATTTATTAATTTTTAAATTACAAAATAGGGCTAAAATTTTAAAAATAAAAAATTTGATAATAACTTTTTGAAAAATTCACTTGGGACTTTAATATTGTATGAAAAGTTGAGTCAAACAGTCCTTGATGCACAAAAAATTTCAAAACGGTTCGTTATTAGTTTAAATTTTATTCAGTTTGCTTATCGCACAGTGCTTTTATTTACAGACCTATAATTTGTATGTTTGATAGGTCTGAGAATCGGTCGTAATCTAGTTTTCATACCTCTGAGTGATAAGGGGGGTTCCCTCTAACATTTTGTAATTTTAGTTGTACATAATGTACTATACGAAACTACCAGTACAAACAAATTACAAAAAATAATCATCAAAATCCATCAGCAAGTTCCGGAGATATTAATGACAGCTTATGTTTGAAGAATCAATTTCATTTACGAGTGCACATATTTTAATATTCCCCTCCACCGACCTCAAGCCGATTTTGTTAGAACTTCATTTTTTAAAATTTTATTAAACGATCTTTTGAAGTTCAAAGTTTCTTCAAACATTTACACATAAAATATACACCTTAAACTTCAAAAAGGCGCTAGATAGGTTGCTTGTTATAAACAAAGTAGCTGTAAATTAAATAAAAAAGTGGCTAACCTTGACCCTAGTTGATCTAGGCGAACTTTTGTATGAAAATTCGTGTACAAATATCAGGTTTACAAAAATATCAAAGTGCATTTAGTCTACAGTAAATATTGACAAACATATTCAAATTATTTATAAGCCAAAAATGACTCTACTTTAGTATGGTTTTTCATGTTTTTGCAATGGTAAAAATGACTTGATTTTTTTAAATTTATTGAAAACATAAGTCTTCTTCTTCCATGTCTTACTCGCAGAACCGCTGTGTCAATATTATTTTCTGGGCAATAACGTTGTAGTAAAGCTCTATGGGAAAAACATATTATTGAATAAAATTTAAATTAATAGACGAATGGTCTTGAAATTTTTTGTGCATTATAAGAACTACTTGTCGCAACTTTTCATGGAATTTTAAAGTCCCAAATTTATTTTTACAAAAGTTGTTATAGCAAATTTTTAATTTTCAAAATTTTATCACTATTTTACAATTTTCGAAGTAACAAATAATCGGATAAAAATTCAAAAATTACCATTTAAAACCTTTGCCCATCTACTAAAAGACGACAACTCTAAATAATCTATTTAATTATCCAATTTTTACTTGTAACGATTTAAATGAAAAAATTGCAATTTTTGACGCTTATTTGTTAGTAACTATTATATGCATCCGAACTGTGACGGGCATTTTAGTAATTCGACACCTCCATCGAACAAGGTTGTAACTCAAGTTAAATCTTTTTTTAGATTTCAACACAGGCGAATTCAGCAAAAAATTGCGCACACATCAATATAAACGACATAGTTTAAATCTCAATAGTTTGGCTAATGCTCCATTGAAAAAAGTTGTATTTTAACTTACGCGTGTCATTTTAGCGTGAAAAAGGCAGTAACACAGGATACTCCTTATGTAAAATATTTACTTTCTTTATACTTGACGATTACATAACAAGGTTTTTATTAAATGAGTTACAACTTTGTTGCACGTATGTTTAATTTATAACGTAATCAAACATATGGTGCATCTCATAAGTCAAATTATCGAAATAAAATTAAAAACGGATTTACGGAGTTTTTTCCTTTTTGATAGTTGCGGTGGACAAAATAAGTATCGAATAGTGTTTGCTACGTATTTCTGTGTAGTGAAAATATTAACATTACACATGTATTTTTAGAAATAGCACATTCACAAAACGAGGGTGATTCAATGCATGCCCTTATAGAAAAAGGGAAAAACATTGAGTCGCATATGCTCCACACCAATGGATAACCATAATACCATACGCCAAAGCATCAGGCAAGACTAAATCCTTAACTGAAATAAATCAGAAGCAAATTCTAAATTTTAACCCATTTAAGGACACACATGTTAATTTTGAAGTAGATAATAATAGTAAAAGAGTAAAGTAATAAAGTAAAATGGTTTAAAATTATATAATTACAGATACGCAATAAAAATGCGAAAAATTTGAGATATTTTATAACATGGTTTTTTCATAGTGATAGAATATTTTTGTTATTGTAAAATTTATAATTTCCAATTAAAATTGTGTAAACTGTAAGTTGATATTTTGTTTAAATATACCATAAAAACTAATTTTCTCCTAGCTATATTGCAAATAACTCAAAACATACAACCTTTTAATAGTTAAACGGGAAAAATAATTAACACGGATAGTGTAAAATGTTTGTTAGGCGAGTTACAACCTTTTTCTACGAATACTCATGTTTAATCTCAAGTCTCAAGGTTGTATCTCAATCAAAATCAAGATTCTTAATAGCCAATAAAATAACGAAGCATACATCTCACATAATGCCTTATTATGTTATAAATATCATATGACATTAATGTAAAAGGGTTTAATCATTTCGCTACAAATTTTAAAAAATTCATGTTCTCGTTTTTTGCCTCTCCTGTAAAATCGCTAAAAATGAGTTACAACCTTATTCGATGGGGGTGTCGCATTATAATGTGTTAGGTATCTATCTATCCATTGCCCTTCATTGGTCCAAAGTTGAACGTAGGCCTCCGCCTTATGTTTCCACTCTTCTCGGTTCAGTGCTAATCTTGTCCATCTGGTGCCTGCGTATCTTTTTAGGTAATACGGTCATTTCATCTGTGGTCTGTCCTTTCCTCTTTTATGGTCTTTTTCCTCTATTATGGTTCCGAAGGTCTCCAGTGGGTTATTGTTTCATTCCATCTTCCGTCTATTTGTTTGTGTTGTGTCCTGCAAATTCCATTTGAGAGTAGCTGCATATTTGGTTACGTCTTTCGCTTTGGTTTTAGTTCTGATCCGTGTATTTTTCTTTTTATCACTTAACTTGTTACCCAGCATCTGCCTTTTCATTGTCCTTTGAGTCTTGGTCATCTTTTCCATATTTTCCTTTGTGAAGATCCATGTCTGTGCTCCATATGTAAGTACTGGTAGAGGTAGAACACATTGATGACATACTTTTATGAGGAGGTACTGGGCATATTTCTGATTTTTCAGAATATAGCTCATTTTTTCTAATATCATCCATGCGAGTCTTATTCTCCTTTTTATTTCTGCTGTTTGATTTTGTTTAATCAGTTTCATTATTTGCCCTATGTATATGTAATCCTTGACTTTCTGCATTGTACTTGTCCCTATTTGCATGGTTTTCGTTGTCCTCTTCTACGTTTGTCATATATTTAGGGGTCGATAAGACAAGAATTCTTGTCTTGATAAACTTTTGATCTTGTCTTGAAAAAAAAAATCAAGAAAATTAAAAAAATCTTGTCTTGGCGTTTTCTTGACATCTTATGTCTTGTCTTGGCTCTTGAAATTTCTTGATTACCCGGTCTGGTGATTCCCCGGCGACCTTTTTATTGCGTTGCTTGCCAACACGCCCTCCACTGCCACTGGCTCTCAACCCCGGGGAGTCCCTGATCTGCATTTGTTTCCTGACGAACGCAAAATTTATGTGCAGTTGCTCTGTCTTAATTCATGACTTATCAGTTCCGATTTAGAAATGTGCTAAATTTGTTATTTAAAAAAAATATAGTTTACAATTTTATTTTCAAGAGCATTAGGTAAAGCGTCGATGATACGGGGCTAGTTTACAAGCTACTATTCGGCGAGTTTAATAGCAAATGAGCGAATCAACGAGTGTCGATGACAAACAAAATTTTACACCCGCTCAGTAGCCAAACACTAGCGAGTTGCAATCGAATCATGAAATGTTAAACCATTCCTTCTTAACATTATTTCTATAAGCAAAGGGATCTTCGTCCTTCAATTCTCTCAATAAACCTTAGGAAGCACCATAATCGCTTTTTATTATCCATCATCATCATTTTCTTTGCCTTATCCCCATGCGGGGTCGGCTTCCCTAATTGCATTTCTCCACACAATTCTATCCTGGGTCATATCAATATTAATCCCCTTTACCAACATGTCCTGCCTAATCGTCTCCCCCCACGTCTTCTTTGGTCTTCCTCTCCTACTTCTTCCAGGAATCTGCACTTCAGCTACTCTTCGTATTGGATGATTAACGTCTCGACGTTGGACATGACTAAACCATCTCAACATATGCTCTCTCATTTTGGCATCAATTGGTGCCACATCTAGACTTCCCCTAATATACTCATTTTTAATTTTATCCTTTCTTGTCACTCCACTCATCCATCTACGCATTCTCATCTCCGCCACATGCATTCGTTGTTCCTCTTTCTTTTTCATTGCCCAACATTCAGTTCCGTACATCATAGCCGGTCTTATGGCTGTTTTATAGAATTTTCCTTTCAGCTTCATTGGAACTTTTCTGTCACACAACACACCACTCGCTTCCTTCCACTTCATCCATCCAGCCCTAATTCTACTGCATGCATCTCCATCTATTTCGCCATTACTCAATACCGATCCCAGGTACTTAAAACTATTGCTTTTTACAATCAGTTCACCATCCAAAGATACCATTTTATTTGTAGTAACTCCATCTTTAAATGAACATTCCAAATACTCTGTCTTTGTCCTACTAAGTTTTAAACCCTTTTCCTCCAGAGCTCGTGTTCACTGTTCCAGTTTTTGTTCTAAGTCTCTTTCACTATTTCCTACTAACACGACATCATCAGCATACATTAAGTGATTTTGCCATTTTCTTTTCTGCTTTAAGCTTTTTTTAGTTTTCGTTCTAAAACATTCTGGACTGCATGCGCCAAATAACTACGCCCGCGCGAACTAATTCCGTTGACATTTTTGATAAAGCTACAAACACGCAGACACTCTATTTGCAACGAGTAATAGCAGCAATGATGACACAGGGCTAGTTAAGTAGCTTACAGCTTGCAAACTCGCCCCGTGTTATCGACGCTCTAGTATTTTTTATTATTTTTATTTTATATTTTTGTAAATGATTTTGGCAAAAAATTGTCCAATACATTAAAATATGAATATGTTATGTTATGTTAAAATATTTTACCTTTTTCACAAATAAACACCTTTTAGAGTTTTCAATATTAGTCAAGATATTTCAAGATTTCTTGTTTCCTTGACAAGAAATCTTGGTATTAACATAAAATTTCTTATCTTGTCTTGAATTCTAAAATTACTTCTTGTCTTGATCTTGTCTTAAAATGAAGACAAGATCTTGAAATTTTCAACAACTTGGCGACTCCTACATATATTTATTTTTCCACAAGGAAGAATTTCCTGTAGCTGGCTGTATACCATTAATTACAAGTAAAATTTAATAAAAAATTTTGGTCTTGGTAAAAGGTATATTAGTTTGAAAAGCCCTATAGGGCTACAAACATCGAACGAAACGTTTTCGCTCTAAAAAGAGCATCATCAGTGTTGCCTAAAATAAGTATAACCATATTAATTATCAAAATGTTAAACTTAAAATGATGACCAAGGTAGAAGCAAAGTTTGGTTATACTTACAAGAACATGGTGAGCCAACCAAAAAATACGAAGGTCAAAGCTTTTCAAAAATGGACTAAAGTCACATAAAAATGCTAACATAGCAAATTCCAAAGGATGGAAATAATTCCTAAGGATACGGCCCTAGGATAACACATGACTCCCACACGTGGTAAGTGGGTCAAAGGTAACAAATTAGGTCATTATGTTACAAGAGGTGACAGGCAACTAAGATGTGAAACTTTTGAAACTCTGCAACTAACTTTTGAAATCTCACATCTTAGTAGCCTGTCACCTCTTGTAATATAATGACCTAATTTGTTACCTTTGACCCACTTACCACGTGTGGGAGTCATATGTTATCCTAGGGCCGTATCCTTAGGAATTATTTCCATCCTTTGGAATTTGCTATGTTATCATTTTTATGTGACTTTTAGTCCATTTTTGAAAGGCTTTGACCTTCGTATTTTTTGGTTGGCTCACCATGTTCTTGTAAGTATAACCAAACTTTGCTTCTACCTTGGTCATCATTTTAAGTTTAACATTTTGATAATTAATATGGTTATACTTATTTTAGGCAACACTGATGATGCTCTTTTTAGAGCGAAAACGTTTCGTTCGATGTTTGTAGGCCTATAGGGCTTTTTAAAATAATATACCTTTTACCAAGACCAAAATTTTTTATCAAATTTTACTTATATTTATTTTTGTGTAGTTCATTTTTAGACCTATCTGGTTTGCTTCCTTGACCATTTGTGTCATTATTTCGTTACTATTGTTTGTTTTTTTACCAAGAGGAGTGATTCAAATTTACCGCGCTGTATTGCTTGTTTGTAATTGGTCCAACCGCAGGCAAGTTTACTCCACTGCTTTAAAATTTTGACACTAATGACATTTATCAAATTTTGACATTAGTGACATTTCATAGGTTAATTAAGTTATATCGGCGATGTTTGCGTTTTTTGTGTTATTCCTTCAATTTTTAGATTGTTAGTCTGCTTTTATATAAAAAGCAGTTGTTTTTGGAACTTTTTAGCGACGTATTAATTTAATATAATATTTATGGATTACCGTTGAGGGTCGACTAGATCAACCAAAAAAGAAGATGTATTTGGTTATTATTCTAGTGACTTTCGTGGATGTGAATCTGTCTTTTTAGTTTACTCCTCCTGGTTAAAAAATAAACTATAGTACCCCAAAAACACATTTGCAATCTGACTGGGTCAGTGTCCAGAATATGGTAGGTATAGTTTTGCCTGATTTCCCTGGAGTATAATAATATGTACAGCAATTGTTGACTTGAATTACATTAAACGTTCATTTTTAGAACTACATAGAACAGAATTTCACAAGCATAAGCGTAGCATGATTATATGTTATGTGTAAACAGTTGCGTTGTTCTACTGTATAATAAATTTGATACGGTCGAAATTAATTATAACAAAACATGGATTGTTACTAATAAATTAAAACTGATCCTGACAGTTATTCGGTAAGCATTAATTAGTGGATGAACAGAGTTTTATTTTATAAATGTAGGTCACAATTTTTATTGTTATTTAAAAAAACACGACCCAGTTTTGATTTGATTTTGTTTTCTTCAGGGGATTGGTTACTGGGGGTGTTAATACACATTTTGCAAAATTTTTAGACAATTATTTTAAGTTTTATTATACTAATTAGTTTTATTTTTTATTCGTTTGTTGAAATATTAATCGAATTGTGCGTTAAGCGTGAGCGGATGATTCCAGAATAGTTTCAGATAAAAACCTGAAATTTTATATACTATGTTACAGTATATTTCACGATTTGAGGATATTTTGGATTAGCGATGAAAGCATGACCTAAGTCTCCCAACATTTTAAGACATGAAAAATACGGTTTTAACTAGTGCTGCCCAAATGCAAGACCAAGACGAGACTTAGACAGTCTTGGTCTTGGTATTGCTCTCCCGGTCTTGCTCTTGGTCTTGCAGCAAGGGTCTTGCCAGTCTCGCAAGAGACTAGGGCCTATTAGCCTATTGCATATCTTTGAACAACGTAACAGAGAGGTACATTTTAAGCTGGAATATCATTGCCACAGTAAGGACCAGCCAAATTAATAAATATCTACACCAGCGGTTTTTAATCTGTGGTGCATGTACCACTGGTGGTACATATCATTATTGGCGGTGGTACACAAAACGCAAAAACGGCCAAAATCAGCCACAGTTATTGTAGTTAATTAGATTACCTAGCTATTTCAGTTAGGTGGTAACAAAAATAGTAAAAAGTATTTTGTGGAACATGACTCAAAAAGATTGAGAATTACTGGTCTAGACAATTGACACCGGGTGGGGTTTGAACTCACGATCTAAGTGATCCTTGCCTATGTTCTAACTAATTATAGTTTATTACAAACCTATGTATTTTATTATCCAATATAAGCGAATGAATAAAAAACATAATGTTAGGAAAATATGAGGCTATCGTTTTAATTTCAGTATTTTATAAATGCTAGAATATTCCACAGAGTGATCATTATGTTTTGAGTATTCCTCTGAGAAAAAAAAACACAGTTTGATTGGTACCTACACCCGGTGTACAATGACAATAATTGATTTGTCTAGCAATAATATTATTACAGCGATATTTATAAAAATAAGACAACATTTTAAAAAAATCACTTAAATCGGAGAACAGGTTTAGGAAATTCAAAACATTAACAATGACCCGTTTATAAGGTGGTGCGTAAAATTTTTGGAGAAGTGTTTGTATATCCTTACTAAATAATATTTCGGTATTTTGTTAGGGTATCCGGCATTATAATATTTTCTTTTGTCTCGGTATCATACTTTAAATATTATACGCGCCGTTTCGGCAAATTTTGTTTAACCGAGTGAACTCATAGCACATTCAGCAAAAACAATACATAATAGTCTTACTATTCTATTTACCGATAAGATTTGTGTGTTTAAATTCCTAGAAAACTAATAATGAAAAAAATTAATTACTTATTAGGTATATTTTTTATCAGCTAATTTAAAAAAGTTTGGAGACGATATTCGATATTGCTATCGGCGTAGCAAAGCAAGAATGTTATGTTATGATTAGAAGGCGACTATTCTCATAACCCGGATAATTAATTTCAGAGAAGTAGTCTGCTGGGAAGGAATGTACAATAGTTATTTTCCTAACTAATGCGGAAACTGATACGCACGAGACTGCCGTTGAGCCGAACGACGCGATAGCGGAGTTGGGCAAGCAGTCGAGTGCGGGGAAGACACTTTCCGCATGAGTTATGAACAATATTTTTTCCAGGGCCGTACGTTTGGAAAAAGTCACAAAAAATAGAGTTATATAAATTTTTATTTAGAATTGAAAAGACACAAATTAATTCTATGACAAAGTTGTCAAAACCAAACTTTCAATATAATGGGTTACCACGACGACGATATTGGTTTCCATGACGACGATTCAAAACCATTGTAATTGTCTACTGATCTGACTTTTAAATATTATGTCAAAATAATTTAATTTCATCGAATTATCGCGCTAATTTCATTAAAACATGAACACAATAAGATAAATTTGAAATAAATTAGTAAATAATATCTAAATATTAGTTTATTGCATGTATTATAATATAATATAATGCCATAATACAAGGTATTTTACTTTCCCGCACGCCGTGCGGGAAATTGCAACTTTTGGAAATGAAATGCGTGCGTGAAAGTGGCTCTTTTAGCACGGCCGTAGAAAAAATATTTTATTTTTACATTGTAATAATGACCTCTGATTATGTGTCAAATAATATGTGAAGTGTTCTGTAAATGGATATTTTGATTCGCTATATAAGTTTATGGTATTGCTCGTAATGCGCATAAGTCCAATTTTCAAAATTTTTGTTACAAATTTTTTTGTTTCTCATATAGTATCTAAGAATATAGTCGAACTAATATAATACTCCCTAAAACGACCGTCAGTTCTAACTGCAAGACGCAAGAGTCTCGCAGGCTTAGTCTTGTTCTTGCTCAAGTCTTGCACGGTAAGTCTTGGTCTTGTTCTTGCTAAAATTAGGCGGTCTTGGTCTTGGTCTTGCGAAAACGCAAGAACAAGACCAAGACTGCAAGACCAAGACCGATTTTGGGCAACATTAATTTTAACTGATAACCTATTTTACATAATGAGCAGTTCTCTCGTCCATTTCTATAAGCTATTTTTATGAACCACCGAGAAACAACTATTTCAAAACCCCGTATTCAAACAGTTCTTATATTGGTGGAGATACGTGGATGATATACTAGTATGCTTTACAGGAACTAACAGGCAACCAAGTTTTATCTTACATTAATTCACTTGTCATTAATATTGAATTTACAATAGAAACAGAACAGAGCCAGTCCATAAACTTTCTAGATATAACAATTATAGACTGCAAAACAAACATGAGTTCTCCGTATTTCATAAACCTACTCATGTACTCATACTGACACAACTATACACAATTCATCATCCCGTCCTAAACAACATAAATTACCAACATAGATTGACAGAAATTCCCATGTCAAAAAATAACTTCGAGATAGAACTGAACATCATTAAGCAAATATCAGTAAACGATGGCTACAACGAACAACCAATTAACAAAGTTTTAAATCAAAAACCCCATAAGAGCCCTGAAATGATTCTATCCACTACCACAGAAAAACCCGGTACCTACTATCTTCTCTATCACATATACAAGCAAGATATCAACAAAAATAGCCAAATACATAAAAAGAAAGAAATAACACCAGCCTTCAGAACTAGCAACAACTTAAGCAAATGCATTAAGAACAATAAGAGCCGAAAGAGAAAGCAATTACAGAGTGGTGTTCACAAACTGACGTGTGGTGATTGTCCAAAATCTTACATCGGTCAGACTGGTAGAACTGGTAGAATCTGGTCTTGGTCTTGCGAAAACGCAAGAACAAGACCAAGACTGCAAGACCAAGACCGATTTTGGGCAACATTAATTTTAACTGATAACCTATTTTACATAATGAGCAGTTCTCTCGTCCATTTCTATAAGCTATTTTTATGAACCACCGAGAAACAACTATTTCAAAACCCCGTATTCAAACAGTTCTTATATTGGTGGAGATACGTGGATGATATACTAGTATGCTTTACAGGAACTAACAGGCAACCAAGTTTTATCTTACATTAATTCACTTGTCATTAATATTGAATTTACAATAGAAACAGAACAGAGCCAGTCCATAAACTTTCTAGATATAACAATTATAGACTGCAAAACAAACATGAGTTCTCCGTATTTCATAAACCTACTCATACTGACACAACTATACACAATTCATCATCCCGTCCTAAACAACATAAATTACCAACATAGATTGACAGAAATTCCCATGTCAAAAAATAACTTCGAGATAGAACTGAACATCATTAAGCAAATATCAGTAAACGATGGCTACAACGAACAACCAATTAACAAAGTTTTAAATCAAAAACCCCATAAGAGCCCTGAAATGATTCTATCCACTACCACAGAAAAACCCGGTACCTACTATCTTCTCTATCACATATACAAGCAAGATATCAACAGAAATAGCCAAATACATAAAAAGAAAGAAATAACACCAGCCTTCAGAACTAGCAACAACTTAAGCAAATGCATTAAGAACAATAAGAGCCGAAAGAGAAAGCAATTACAGAGTGGTGTTCACAAACTGACGTGTGGTGATTGTCCAAAATCTTACATCGGTCAAACTGGTAGAACCTTTGACAAACGGATACCAGAACACAAAAGGGCTTTCAACAATAGAAAAACAGATTCTTCATACGCATATCATAACCATTCGTTTCATGAACAGTTTCAAATTCTTCATTTTCAAAATAAAGGCCTGAAGTTATATTTATTAGAGTCTTTGAAAATTAATAACTTGAAAAATACAGATATAATTCTGAATGACCAACTTGAGACAAACAGTTACGCATTGTTCCACCTATTCAGTTAAAGACTTTAAAATGCAGCATCACATAGTAAAATGTGAATGGAATAACCTTTCAAATGAGCTAGTACACGACCCCTAGTCTCAATAAAAAGAATCATCGATTACGTCATCACGCTCAGATAGATGACGTCACAAGAATGATAAATATGTCAAAAAAAATCATAATTTTAAAATAAAAATCTACCTGTTTTAGGATATTTTCTTAAAGTTGCAGGCTTACGAAAAAACGAATGTATTCCTTTCATTTCCACCATACTCTGTATTCTATATATATCATTTAGGTGTTTAGTACTCCTGGTTCTATTTAACAAAAGTAGCTTTGTTTATAACAAAGTGTCCAATTCACTAAATCAATATCACTCTATCTACACCGTACTTTTTCACACTTTTTTCATATCTAATATATTTAAATTTTTACAAATACACACCTGCATAAAAAGGCTTATCCTGTGATACAGCACGCTTCGGAGTATCGTACGTGCAAAGAATTCTTAAAATCGGATTGTAAAAGAGTAACAACGATTTTGCAGCGCTTTCAGCAAACCGAGCAGCTTTTTATTGCTCCTTGTTGTTTGTTGTTGACAACTTAAAGTACACAACGATGCATATACATGAGATAGTTGTGATTTTAATACCAATCAGCATGTTTTTTTTTTTGGTTAGACACTCAAAGAAGTTGGAATTAGTACTGAAACTCTTTTCCTATGAAGTTATTTAAATTAATAAACATCGACAGGCTAAAATAATTTCTAGTTTCTAGTTACCACTATTTTTTTGAGAACGGTTTCCTTGATTGGAAGTCCAAATTTAAAAAAAGAATTGAAAAAAAAAACGGTATATTTCACCGACTTCAAGCAAAAATTACTTTTAGTACTAAAATGCTTTATAATAATTTAATTATCTATAGGCTGTCCCAGACTAATTTTTTCCAGGCTATATCTCTTAAATGAATAAAGATTTTCAAATGGGACAAAAACTGATATATTCCATTTGTAATACACTTGAGTATGGCGTAGAAAAATCATCCCCTAAATATTCATCCCTTAGTTACAACCCCTAACTTTAATTTTTTTAATAGCACCCTGTACATTTTTTTATAGTTTTGGATGTGGTCTTCTATCTTCTATTCAAAAGATTTTTTAAAAATAATATCGGTTTGTAAATAACCAAGAAAATATGTTTATTTTTTATTTCTGTTGTTTACCGACTAATTTGTCCAGGCTATATCTCTTAAACCAATAGCGATTTTCGAATGGAATAAAAACTGATATATTCCATTTGTAATACACTTCAATATGGCGTAGAAAAAATCATCCCCTAAATATTTATCCCCTAGTTACAACCCTTAACTTTAATTTTTTTTAATAGCACACTGTACATTTTTTATAGTTTTGAATGTGGTCCTCTATCGTCTAGTTAACAGATTTTTTAAAAATAAAATCGGTTCGTAAATAACCAAGAAAATATCAGTTTATTTTCTATTTTTTTTATGTGTCCCAGACTAATTTATCCAGACTTTATCTCTTAAACGAATAGAGATTTTCGAATAGGAAAAAAGCTGGTCTATTCCATAGTTTATTCCTCTAATATTCATCCCTTAGTTACAACCCCTAACTTTAATTTTTTAATAGCACCCTGTACATATTTTTAATAGTTTTGGATGCGGGTTTCTATCGTCTTTTCAACATATTTTTCAATAATAAAATGGGTCCGTAAGTAATCAAGAAAATATCAATTAATTTTTTATTTTTATTGTCACTGAAAATTTTACAATTTTATAGGCAAGGCTTACATGTAGAGTCAGAAAATAACAACTTTCTTGATTAATTTAACAAAAATAAAAATTAAACTTATATTTTCTTGATTACTTACGAACCTATTTTATTTTTAGAAAAAAGTTAAATAGACGATGGAAGATATCCAATGTTATAGAAAAATGTAGGTACAGGGTGCTATTAAAAAAATTTTAAGTAAGGGGTTGTAACAACGGGATCAACATTTAGGGGATGATTTGTTATTGATATTTTCTGACTACATATATGTAAGCTTTGACCATAAAATTGTAAAATTTTCAATGACAATAAAGCACATTTCTTTTCTATTCTATTTTTAAGGCTGTCTTGATTAATTTAACAAAAATAAAAAATAAACTGATATTTTTTCTGTTGAATAGACGATAGGAGACCCCAGCCAAAACTATAAAAAAATATACACCGTGCTATTAAAAAAATTAAAGTTAGGGGTTGTAATTAGGCGATGACTATTTAGGGGATGATTTTTTCTTCGCCATATTAAAGTGTATTACAAATGGAATAGATCAGTTTTTTCCCATTAAAAAATATATATTCTTTTAAGAAATATAGCCTGGAAAAATTAGTCTGGGTCACAATTAACAAAAATAAAAAATAAACTGATATTTTCTTGATTATTTACAAACCGATTTTATTTTTAAAAAATCTGTTAAATAGACGATAGAAGATCACATCTAAAACTATAAAAAAATATACAAAGTGCTATTAAAAAAATTAAAGTTAGGGGTTGAAACTAAGGGATGAATATTTAGGGGATGATTTTTTCTACGCCACATTAAAGTTTATTACAAATGGAATAAACCAGTTTTGGTCCCATTCGAAAATCTGTATTTGTTTAAGAGCTATAGCCTGGTTAATTTAGTCTGGGACACCCTGTATATCTACGGGGGTCCTACAGCCTCTGCAACATCACTCATTTCGATCTCCAACTTTTTCGGTCGGTCCAATCTTCCTCATTTATGGCTCTATCTCTCACTAGTTCTCTGTTTCCTTTTCTGCATTCCAGTGCTGGTTTTCCTCTCCTTCTTCTATTCCATGGAACATAGTTTAAGGCTTGTTTTGGTCATTGTTCCTTCATTCATTCGCATTATATGCCCGTACCATAAACGCTGTTTGGATTCTATTGTATCTACGGTATTGTACACCGAGAGAAAAAAATTCTTGACTTAAAGAAACTTTATTAATATTTAAGAAAGATCGACTTGGCATATTGCCTAAGAAATATATCTTTGTATGTAAGATATAATTTTCTAAAATATTTCAAATAAATTTTAATATACCCAAAGAAATATATCTTAAACATGACTGAACTATCACTTTCTTGCAAACTGCAAACCCATTTGTCAGAAAAAAATTATATTTATCATAAGAATATATTTTCTTGGCATTACAAAACTCTTCTTTCTAAGCAATAATTTTTCTTAGTAAGGAATATTGTTATCTTACCATTATTAATTCATGTATTTAATGTTAAGAAATATATTTCTTATGTTGGGCGAATAACTGGCATGCACAATCCAAATTGAGACTTTTACTACACTTCGAAGTTGTGGTCATTAATAGCTACGTTCTGCCTAACTCTTGGTCTTGGATTTTGTAGTATGTATTTCGTCTTCTCTTTAATTATTCGAAAGCCCAGACTACCTTCTTCTTCATTGAGTTGTAAAAATACCTCTCTCACATCTCTTGCAGAATGAGCAGCAGCTCTAAATCATCAGCAAAGGCCAAGAGCTTTGATCCTCGATTTGAAAATACGCCTATCAGCTCAGATGATACTTTACTATTACATATTCTAAGGCCAAATTGAATAGCAACGTTGATACGGGGTCTCCTTGTCCAAGTCCTAATGTTACACCTAGTCTTTTACATTCTTTGCCAATAATGTAAGATATTTAACACAAAAATTAAAAGTAATTCAGCTACATTTATTGAGAGCCACAAATAATCCTTCAAAGAGACACATGTGGCTCGTGAGCCACAGTTTGGCCACCCCTGGAATATAGCCTTTAATTAAAACTTTTCTGAAAGCTTATTAAAATTCGTAAAGGTATTGTAAGTTCTAGAAGAAAACAATGAAGTCATACAACAATATTTTTATAAAATAATATTGAGTTACTTGATATTTATCTTAACGTTGCTTTTAAATAAGTATTATGTGACTGTCAGAAACGTTTTGTTGAGCATTGTTTTTTACAGCACGCAGAGAAGCTTTTACAAAAAAACAATTCTAATATTTTCATAGACGACTCGGAAAAGAAGCAAGCTTCCATTGTGAAAAGTTAATATGCAGATAAAACGTATAACTGCATAAATTAACGACCCGTTGGAGCTAGAAACGCCAGGAAATAAAGAAGTAAAAAAGCTGACACCCTGACCTAGAGCTCTTTATTTATTTCGGTCAGCAGCATTTGTTTTTCTCTTCGAATGTATATGTTACTGTCAGCGCTGGAATGTGGATATATTTTAAACACAATGGGGCAGAAAAGTCGTGGATTTCTTTTTTATTTATATCGATGTGTAAATCCTCTCTCTCTCAAAATGCTAAAGTGATGTTATATATTTTCAAAGAGCGCAAATTTTCTTCCTACTACTTATAAAACTTTTATTGGATGGTATCCAAGCTATAATTTTTATATGTTCTCGGTTTATTCTTTCGAAGTTTCTTACAGCGTGAGTGTTAAAATTAAACCTCATGAAATATATTTGCTTTAAGTAATGATCTAACAAACAATGCAACGACATTTTAGTTAATTGATGGATTCGACCGTTACTTGATGGAAGTTCATTTAATCTCACAATAAAACACTGAAAACTTTTGTTTTCTATACTTCCACAAAATTTATTATTTACAACTATGTGACTACAGCTGAAGAGGTTGAGGAGTGGGGAGCTGTTTGTCTCGAGTTGGTCATTCAGAATTATATCTGTATTTTTCAGTATATTAATTTCCATAGATTCTAAAAAAGATAGCTTAAAGCCTTTATTTTGGATATGCAGAATTTGAAACTCTTCATTGAAAGAATTATTATGATCTAGAAGGTGAAGTGCGTATGTAGAAGTGTCTGTTTTTCTATTGTTGAAAGCCCTTTGTGTTCTGCTATCCGTTTGTCAAAAGTTCTGCCAGTTTGACCGATGTACGTCTTCAGACAGTCACCACAAGTTACTTTGTACACACCACTCTGTAGTTGCTTTCTCTTTCGGCTTTTAACAATTAATATTAAGAACTTATCGGCTTAATATCGGCTTAATATTAAGAAAATCGGCTTAATATTAAGAACAATAAAAGCCGAAAGAGAAAGCAACTACAGAGTGGTGTGTACAAACTAACTTGTGGTGACTGTCCGAAAACGTACATCGGTCAAACTGGCAGAACTTTTGACAAACGGATAGCAGAACACAAAAGGGCTTTCAACAATAGAAAAACAGACACTTTTACATATGCACTTCACCTTCTAGATCATAATCATTCTTTCAATGAAGAGTTTCAAATTCTGCATATCCAAAATAAAGGCCTTAAGCTATCTTTTTCAGAATCTATCGAAATTAATAAACTTAAAAATACAGATATAATTCTGAATGACCAACTCGAGACAAACAGCTCCCTACTCCTCAACCTCTTCAGTTAGAGACTTAAAAAGGCAAACACATTGTAAATTATATCACTTGAGAAAGGCACTCTGCCGAAACAGCTGTAGTCACATAGTTGTAAATAATAAATTTAGTGGAAGTATAGAAAACAAAAGTTTTCAGTGTTTTATTGTGAGACATTTTAGTTGTACAAATTATGTTTAGATTTAGCAGTATATGCTATAAAAGTCAACATTAAAAATAATTAAATAGCAAACTAAATACTTTGGTTTTCCAAAATCGGAAAAAAATGAAAGTATTCCAACTACCTTTTCTTTATAGTTATTTCTATCTCTCTCTCCTTAGAAAATAACTATAAAGATAGAACTAGAAAAAGATAGAAATAACTATAAAGAAAAGATAGTTAAAAATATTCCAACTATGTTTTCTTTATAGTTATTTCTATCTCTCTCTCCTTAGCTATCCGTTAACGTTAACGGATGGGTAAGGAGAAAAATATAAATAACTATAAAGAAGAGATAATTGGAATACTTTAACGGATAGGTAAGGATAGAGAGGTAAGAATATCTACAAAGTTATGAGGTACCGTAAATGTAGAGTACTTCAACTAATTATTCACGGAAAAAATAGACATCAGCAGTGGTCAAGGGGGAAGGAGACACTCGTGGCTCTAATACTTGCGGCAATGGTTCGCATTATCATCAGTGCCGGATTTAGGGTACTTCCGGCCCTAGGCCAAATTACCCCGAGCGGCCCCCGATAACTTAACGATTATGTAATTAAAGCATAAAGCACATTTCATATTGACATTGTCACAGTTTTTTGAAAATCATGTTCCAATAAATCTCTAAAAGACTCCCAAAATAATGTAAACAAAATACAGTGATGAGCGCGCTAATAACCAGCAAAATAACGCAAAAGATGGAAAACATAATACATTGTGAAATAAAAAGAGATGAAACTAGTAGAGGTGGAAATTATCGATATAAACGTATAAATTAACATTAAATTATATAGTTTCCCATCTTTAGACGTCTGTGACAGGAGAATTTTATGAAATTCTCCTGTCACAGTGATAGTTGTCGTACTCATGCGATATGTCTGGAGATGGGAAACTATGTAATGTAAGTTTATACATCTATATCGCTAATTTCCACCTCTACTACTAACATCCCTTTTTACTTCACCATGTATTATTTTGCCGCCGCCTTGATAAGAAAGTAAGTGAATCATCACACGGGGCCCCTGCCATATTCCAGTGCAGATTACATCAATTAATCACATTCCTAGAACTATCCACAATCCACCTACAATCTATAGCCTCCTATACCCTGGCAAGCGTTAATACTTATTTTTGATATGAATATTGGTTATTTTAATTAGATTGTATTGTTTATATGCAAAATAACAGTAACGGTAATTATTAATTAATTTTGGAAAGTAAAAATTCAATTTTTGCTAAAAAAGATTTTTTACAAAACGCTGCGGCCCCCTTTTGTTTGCGGCCCTAGGCCGTGGCCTAGTCGGCCTAGTGGTAAATCGGGCACTGATTATCATCCTCCGAACTATTCAGATCTTTCGTAAACAAAGTCAGAATAGCCATGCAATTTGCCAAAATTGGAAAAAGGCAAGGCACGTGAAGAAGAAGAAAATTTTCTGGATCAAATTGGTAGACAGGCATTCATAGATGAACTGCAGGATGTCCAAAAGCAATACTCTCTCTGATTACAATTAGACAAAGCGAAAACGGCGGGTTCGTTGGGAAAAATATTCCCATGAGATTTTGTTGCATAATTACATTCGTGAGACATCCCAGAATAAGGTTCAAGAAGTCGTCCACGTGAAAAGTGGTTCAATTTTAAAAAAAAATTTTTTTTAATCAAATTGCAAAAATCAATGTTTTTGGCTCGGACATTTTTTTTGTAGGTTTTTTGGACCATTCTGGATAAAAAAGATCTCTTATAATTTTTCTCTAAAGTTGATCGTTTTCGAGTTATAAGCAATTAAAAATTGAAAAAAAAAACGAAAAATGGCGATTTTCAAGGCTTAATAACTCGGTTAAAAGTTATTATTATGAAGGTCAGAAAGTGACCAAATCAAAGTTTAATGCCCTCCCTAAAAGATCATGAAGAAATTTTTGTCATTATTTTATTACTAAGCTGTTATTTCTAAGTAAAAATAATAAGCGCCATGCACGAGGTAGGCGGCCGTAAATGTGAGTGCAAGTAAGATGCACAATTGGACTGCCGGAGTGGCATCTCTCTCGCACTCAGCATTTACGGCCGGCTACCACGTGCATGGCGCTCATTATTATTACTTAAAAATAACAGCTTAGTAATAAAATTATGACAGAAATTTCTTCAGGATCTTGTAGGGGGGGCATTAAGCTTTGATTTAGTCACTTTCTGACTTTCATAATAATAACTTTAACCGAGTTATTAAGCCTTGAAAATCGCCATTTTTCGTTTTTTTTTTCAATTTTAAATTGCTTATAACTCAAAAACGATCAACTTTAGAGAAAAATTATAAGACGATGGCTTGGTGTGAAAACCTCGTATCTCATTAAATTACAATTTTACAGGAGAGGCAAAAAACTGATTTTCTGCATAATATAACCTAAAAACAAAAATTACCGTTACATATTTTTAATTCGAGCACATTGAAACAAATATCTGATATTGGCCTAGAACTAAAAGTGTTAAATGTTGCTATTAAATTGGAAATACAAATATTAACTATGAAAAACACGTAAATATCCTTGCAGTATATAGAACCTTTGCCCAAGTAACTATGATAACCTCGTATATCTTGATATACGTGTTTTTCATCTTAAATGAGGTTGTGTTTATTATTATTTACGAGGTTTTCATTTTTCATAGCTTATTGCACACCTCCAAATACTAGGTTGATACAGTACAAATCTTTTGATTTAAGGTTCATAAAATGTTTCTGTATGCAGGACTACCTTTTACTGTTCACAAAAAACATTTCTCCAAGCCGAATCTCCCAAACAAATACTCCAAATTAAGTACCAAAATCTTGGTTATAAATATACGTGGTATTCACACTAAATCAAGAGAGCAATTGATATAAGTACGTGGTTTCTTTTTTCGGCTATAGAAAATAATCTAGTGTATTTGGATTTTTTCTAACAGTTGTAAATCGTGAGATACAAGGTTTTCAAACTAAAACCACCAAAATGTCATTTTCGAAAAAAAAAAAAAAATGAGATACGAGGTTTTCACACTAAGCCATCGAAGAGTCCTTTTTTATCCAGAATGGTCCAAAAAACCTAAAAAAATTGTCCGGGCCAAAAATATTGATTTTTGCAATTTGATTAAAAAAATTGTTAAAAAAAATTTGGCCCACTTTTCACGTGGGCGACTTCTTGAACCTTATTCTGGGATGTCTCACGAATGTAATTATGCAACAAAATTTCATGGGAATATTTTTCCCAACGAACCCTCCGTTTTCGCCTTATCTAAATATCACAAAACGCTAAATGGAGCACTAATCTCGTCCCAGAAGTATAAAGCGCCGAAAAGCATTTCCAAATTTTGACAAAAATTAAGAGAAATAAGATTTTGAGAAAATAAAAAAGTCACATTCGCAAATAACAAACAACCTACAACAAACATTGTATTCAGTGTTACAGACAGAGCAATTCCGCTATCTAGCCAACAATACAATCTACAGACAGAGCAACAGACAGCCAACAGTCTACAGACAGAGCTATCTAGCCAACAATATCATTCCGAAAATCTGAGAAAAGTAAAAGATATTTTAAATAAAAAATAAAATAATCAAAAATCAATCTAATTCCAATTCCAATACAAAACAAAACCAAACCATACCTAACAATAATAATAGTAATATTCCTACCATATCTCTCTTCAATCCTGACGTCACGGAGGGAGTGTAGGTAGTAGTCGATGCGATGCCGTGTATTGGCCCTCTTCAAATATTTTTGTGCCTGGTCATTTCTTTTAACTCATGCATAGGTCTTTTGCATATTCCTGTCATTTGATCGATCCATCTTGTTGGGTATCTTCCTCTGCTCTTCAGCTTTCCACCTTTCCTTGTATAATGAATTAGTCCATGTTTTCTGTGGCTGCTCTCATAACATTGGATAACTTTTAGCTCTCTGAAAATTGAATTATTTGTCCTATGGTTGGTCCAAGGAATTCGTAACATTCGTCACCAACAGAACATTTCAGTGGCATCTATCTTTCTTCTTTTAGATTGTCTCAGGGTCCAAGATTCACATCCGTAGGTCAGTATTGGGAATATTAAGCAGTTGATCAAGCTGATCGTTAACACTCTTGAAATTTGACAGTCCTACATATTTTGGTCAATTTTGCTGTGGCAACTTTTGCTTTCCTACTATACATTAAAGGACTCTCCGAACAAAAGTCAAAAATATTGGTAAAATATGAACTCAATGTTGGACAGAAATTGCCTAAAACATCCGGAAAATATTTTTCAAAATTTAAACTCAATGTTACTAATGATCAGCAGTCGGTTGTTGTTTACAAAGTAAATTGTAAAGACCGCAGTTCAACATATATATTGGAGAAACATACCAACTTCTACATAGGAGGGTTGTTGAACACAAGCATAGTGTTCAAATCTATAAATTAAACACTACAACATTAGCCAAATATTATAATAGAAAATAGTCACCTTTTGTCCTTAAAAATGTAAGATTTTGAACATACTATAACAAAATATGTATGTTGGAGATGATTCACATAAAAAAGATCAAAATTGTATCATTAACAAGACCGATATCAAAGATCTCTCCAATAAATCTTACAATGAATTTGTTTTATAAATAAACCATTGAGAGTTATCTTATAAATAAGACCCCGAACCGTCTTTTTATTGAAGTACCTGCCATATGGCTTTAGAGTCAGATATTACGTTTGAATTCAAACACAAGTAAGCATACAGTGCATTACTATAAATTATATCAAAGTGCTTATTGAAAATGGCGAATAGTCGAAACGTTTAAGCAGTAACAAAGTGTTTTATACATAACAGTATACCCCTTATTCAACCTGTATTCTGATCAACTGATGCTTAAAATTAATGATTGTCTGATAACCGAGCAGAATTAAAAATCAAAGTGTTTTTTATCTTCACAGACAGGTAATTCATTTTAAAGAAAAAGCCGCAAAAGAAAAGCGAACCTCAAATATAATAGATATTTCTTAATTTCCTGCCTTGGCGCTGATTTTCACAATGGATTTTCCGAAAACATTTTATTTTCAAGTCTGGGACGCTTAAACTTTTGTAAAGCTACTAATTTAAAGAAACTTTGTAATTTCAGTAAATTCCGAGGGCTTATGCCTTTATGAGTGTTTGTGTTTCTTTCCAATTACCGCCAAAAATGAGTTCAAGTTCCTGTGAAGTTGAGTCTATAAATAAATTGAATTAAGGCAAGGAAATATTTTTAATAAGCAAATTTTGTATTCAGTTATTTAAACAGAATGTCAATAAGATGCGAAAAATGATAGAATATATTAGGTTGTCCCGAAAAGATTGGTCATAAATTATACCACACATTCTGGGTCAAAAATAGTTCGATTGAACCTAACTTACCTTAGTACAAATGTGCTCATAAAAAAGTTACAGCCCTTTGAAGTTACAAAATAAAAATCGATTTTTTTCAATATATCGAAAACTATTCGAGATTTTTTATTGAAAATGGACATGTACCATTATTATGGCAGGAACATCTTAAAACAAAATTATAGTGAAATTTGTGTATCACATAAAAAGTTTATGGGGGTTTTGTTCCCTTAAACTCCCGCAAACTTTTGTGTACGTTCCAATTAATTCATTATTGTGGTACCATTAGCATTAGTTAAACACAACGTTTTTAAACCTTTTTGCCTCTTAGTATTTTTTCGATAAGCCAGTTTTTATCGAGATGCGGCTTCTTTTTTAATATATTTACATACACATTTTATGGGGATTTTGTTCCTTTAAACACCCCAAATATTTGTGTACGTTCCAATTAATCTATTATTGTGGCACCATTAGTTAAACACAGTGTTTTTAAAACTTTTTGCCTCTTAGTCTTTTTTTGATAAGTCACCCACCTTTTATCGAGATGCGGCTTCTTTTTCAAAATATACCCAAAAATGTAAATTATAAATAAATTTTCAGATTATTAACAGACAGGTCTATAATCGTACTCAACCATATACAAATATGTGGTGGATTCGACAAATATTCAAATTATCTCGATAAACACTGGGTAATCGAAAAAGTACTAAGAGACAAAAATTTTTAAAACATTGTGTTTAACTAATGGTGCCACAATAATAATTTAATTGGAACGTACACAGAAGTTTAGGTGGGTTGAGGGGAACAAAACCCCCTTAAAATTTTTATGGGGTGAACAAATTTCATTTTAATTTTTTTTAAGATGTTGCTGCCATAAGAATGCCACATGTCCATTTTCAATAAAAATCTCTAAGAGGTTTCGATATATGAAAAAAATCGATTTTCATTTTGCATAACTGCAAAGGGTTGTAACTTTTTTGTGTGCACTATTGTATATAGGTAAGTGAGGTTCAATTAATCTATTTTTGACCCCAGAATCTCTGGTATAATTTATGACCAATCTTTCCGGGGCACCCTCTATAATATACAGTGAGCACGTAAAGGTTGGATTAAATTCATTTTCCCGAGAACGGACGACTCTGAAAAAAAATCCCGAAACAGGTCAATTTTTATTTTTAAATTGCGACTTTTTGGCATATGTATCATACTAGTGACGTCACCTATCTGGACGTGATGAAGTCATCTATAATTATTTTTAATAAGAATAGGGGTCGTGTGATAGCTCATTTGAAAGGTAATTCAATTCGCTTTTCAGTAATATAAACATTAACATAATTATTTATACAGCGTGCCCAAAAAAATTTTTTTTGAATTAAATTTATTGACATAAAAAGAAGAATGTGTGTAATTTATTTAACTCAAAATACATTTTACTGTTATCAGAAAACAGGAAATAATATTTATTTGACGAATAAATTTAGTTTTTTGCTTAAATTCAATATTAAAGCCGCCACCCACCTTCCTCTTGAGAGTTTGAACATTTCATTTAAGCGAAAAGCAATGATTATTTTTCAAATAAACATTTTTTTGTTTTCTGAGAGCAGTAAAATGTATTTTGGACTAAATAAATTAAATACATCCATTCTTCTTTTTATGTCAATAAATTTAATTAAAAAACTTTTTTTTTGGATATCCTGTATAAATAATTATGTAAATGTTGACATTACTGAATAGAGAATTAAATTACCTTTCAAATGAGCTATTACGCGACTCCTATTCCTATTTAAAAAAATCATCGATGACGTCATCACGCCCAGATGGGTGACGTCACTAGTATGATATATACATATGCCAAAAAGTCGTAATTTAAAAATAAAAATCGACCTGTTTCGGAATTTTTTTCCAAAATCGTCCATTCTCGAGAAAATGAATTTATTCCAACCTTTACGTGCTCACTTTATAGGCAATTACACAGTAAACAAAAGGAAAACAATGAAGAGCTTTATGTAATATTACAAAATGCAATCGACAAGATAACAGAAGCAAATTTATATCCAGGTATAATTATATTATATGTGGCAGATTGTAAATATACTGGAAGTAATAAAAAAAATATCCAAGTATAATAACAAATTAGAATTCAAGGATAGAAAGAGAAAACCAATTGGTATCGTTGCTACAGCAGTAACAAAAACGTTAAAAAAAAACAAGACCCAGAGTCTACCAATAGAATGAAAACTCTACAAGCGATTTAAAGTTATTAGAATATTCCAGATTTAATGATTATTTTGACAGACCAGACATGGCATTTTGCACGTTCTTTTAGGCATTATGAAAGTTACGGAAATTTTTAGTAAAAATAAACGTATATTTGTATTTAAACTGAATAAACGATTTAATTTAGAATCCCATGGTGTTTTTGGACAAACTCCATGCATATTTGGTGTCAGAAGAGTTCTATCCATGAGTGGAAAAGAGAAAAACCAACGAAAGTTTTATTTGATTGATTTAAAAAGAAATCTGCTTAAGTTGAGTTAGTACGCCAATGGTTTACATTTGAATTTCTTTCTTCGTTCAGCTTTTGTTTTTTGTCAAAATTGTCATACTGGATAAGTAAATTATGTGATGTTAATACATAAAAAACGTCTAATTAAATAATTCTCTTGTGAATATCAGTAAGCATTAATTTGTAGTATATATTTGAAAATTACCATTACCCCAGGCTGTGGGTGAAAAAACGTGATATAATTCAGGAATTTTTGAAACCTATCAGGTGTTGTAAAGGGCGATGCCAGGAATAACTTCTACTAAAATGTAACCAAAAATATTGTGCGCTTTTTTTATATTGCGATTTTCATTTGTTAAATTTGCAATTTTTAAAGATTTTTAATCTTGCAGCTTAGGATATTCATTTTAGAGAAAAACTTTTAAATAGAAAGTTGTAGTAAATTAAAAACCTACAATTTGAGCTATGGTATGTTTAATTTCGTTTATTGGTTATTGCAAAACAGCCTGCGAAATGTCCAAAATGGCCGTTTTTTTACAATTGCATTATTTATTGTACAAATCATTCTTGTTTCAATTCTTGTCAAGTTCTTTCAATTCCAAACATAAAAAAGTTGTAAATCCAGATTAACGAATTTGTTGCTTAGATATTATAAATTGTTTATCCCAAGAGGTCAAATGTCGAAGGCTATAACTTTTTGAAAAAAAAAAAAAATCGTAGAGAGTTGGTGAAACAGCCAATCTCCTTCTAAAGAGTTATATTTTCATATTATGATGTAAATAAATGCGTAAAACATTTTTAAACCTCTAATTTTTGGGTTTGAAAATAAGGGGGCAAATTTCGTTATAAACATTTAGAGCAGAAGCGGCCCTGTACATCCTATGAGTTTTTAACTTGCAGATTATTGTTGCTGAAGACGAAACGCAGATTTATAAGAAAATAAAAAAATTCTACGACAAACTGAAGCCGACATAATTTTTGGGTTTGAAAATAAGGGGGCAAATTTCCTTATAAACATTTAGAGCTGAAGCGGCCCTGTACATCCTATGAGTTTCTAACTTACAGATTAAAGTTGCTGCAGACGAAACGAAGATTTATAAAAAAATAAAAATTTTCTACAACCAACTGAAGCCGAGATAATTGTTTTTTTTTTCTTAAATCGTAGTGCCTTTATTTATAACAATTAAGAAATTATTTTACAGTCATTGACTAAAGAAAGACTTATATTATCTTAAAATAAAAATTATTGTAAAATATAATTACATTTAATTATTAAAAATTATTTCGGTGCTTGTGCGAGCGGCCGAATTTTGAAAATCGCCCGGCTCACTTCAAACGCGCGCGCTCGAAAAATTTTTACGTAATTAAAATTGTATTAAATCTTGACAGAAAACAATGATATAAAACTTTTTCCTCTTGTAGTGACTATCCGTTTTGGATGTTGGCGAACATCCAAAACGGATAGTCACTACAAGAAGAAAAAGTTTTATATTGTATAATAAGTAACATTATTATTATTATATTTATATAACAATGAAAAAATTTAAAATATTTCATATATTATTATATATATCATTTTTGTAATATTATTTCTTCAGAAATGAGATTTCACATATAAAAGTTTACCAAGAAAAACAAATACAGTGGTAAACAGACTGGATATTATAATGGTAATATTATTAAATTGTTTTCTGTCAAAATTTAATACAAGTTACGTAAAAATTTTCCGAGCGCGCGGATTTGAAGCGAGCCGGGCGATTTGCAAAATTCGGCCGTTCGCAAAAGTACCGATTTTAAAAATAATTTTTAATAATTAAATGTAATTATATTTTATAATAATTTTTATTTTAAGATAATATAAGTCTTTCTTTAGTCAATGACTGTAAAATAATTTCTTAATTGTTATAAATAAATGCACTACGATTTAAGAAAAAAAAAAAAAAAAAACAATTATCTCGGCTTCAGTTGGTTGTAGAAAATTTTTATTTTTTTTTATAAATCTTCGTTTTGTCTTCAGCAGCTTTAATCTGTAAGTTAGAAACTCATAGGAGGTACAGGGCCGCTTTAGCTCTAAATGTTTATAAAGAAATTTGCCCCCTTATTTTCAATCCCAAAAATTATCTTGGCTTCAGTTGGTCGTAGAAATTTTTTATTTTTTTATAAATCTTCGTTTCGTCTTCAGCAACAATAATCTGTAAGTTAAAAACTCATAGGATGTACAGGGCCGCTTCAGCTCTAAATGTTTATAACGAAATTTGCCCCCTTATTTTCAAACCCAAAAATTAGAGGTTTAAAAATGATCTACGCATTTATTTACATCAGAATATGAAAATATAACTCTTTAGAAGGAGATTGGATGTTTCACCAACTCTCTACGATTTTTTTTTCAAAAAGTTATAGCCTTCGACATTTGACCTCTTGGGATAAACAATTTATAATATCTAAGCAACAAATTCGATAATCTGGCTTTACAACTTTTTTTTGTGTTTGGAATTGAAAGATCTTTATTTTAAAGCTTTAAAAAATATAAAAAAAAAATGATTTGTACAATAAATAATGCAATTTTAAAAAACGACCATTTTGGACCTTTCGCAGGCCGTTTTGCAATAACCAATAAACGAAATTAAACTTACCGTAGCTCAAATTGTAGGTTTTTTAATTTACTACAACTTTCTATTAAAAAGTTTTTCTTTAAAATGAATATCCTAAGCTGCAAAATTAAAAATCTTTAAAAATTGCAAATTTAACAAATGAAAATCGCAATATAAAAAAAGCGCACAATATTTTTGGTTACATTTTAGTAGAAGTTATTCCTGGCATCGTCCTTTACAACACCTGATAGGTTTCAAAAATTCCTGAATTATATCCTGAAATCGACCTATTTTTCACCCACAGCCTGGGGTACATGGTTTACCTATTCCAGAAGGGGTAGATGAATGTTTTGGAGTGAATAAAAAAATCAGGAAGCTGAGAATGTACACTGAGGTGCAAAAAAATCGATCCACTAAAAATTTGGTCATCTTTGATGTTGTGAATTTTCTAAACCTGTTGTCTGATTTAAGTGATTTTTTTACCACGTTATAGCCTGATTCATTGACAATATCGCTGTAATAATATTGTTGCTAGACAAGTAAACTGTTGTATACCGGGTGTATGAATTAAACTGTTTTTTCTAAAAGTTCGCATCACCCTGTGGACTATTCTAGCATTTATAAAATAATCAAATTAAAACCCAACTATAGCCTCAGGTTTTCTTAACATTTAGTCTTTCGATTTATTCGCTTATGTTGGATAATAAAAAAGTTAGGTACTTTAACAACTTGCCATGTTCGTCATCAATACAGGGTGTTTCTAAATAAGTGCGACAAACTTTAAGGGGTAATTTTACATGATAAAATAATGAGAATTTGCTTTATAATCATATGTCCGCAAAATCTTCGTTTCCGAGATACGGGATATTTAATTTTTTTTTACAAACTGACGATTTATTTATTGCTTTAAAACCAGTTGAGATATGCTAATGAAATTTGGTAGGTTTTAAGAGGTAGTTATTGCACATTTTTTGACATACAATTAAGAATTTTTGTATTCACCATTGGCGTTGTTTACGGGTAATATTATCGGTCATAATACCCGTATGCGCGCCAATGGTGAATATTAAATTCTTAATTGTATGTCAAAAAATGTGCAATAACTATGTCTTAAATCCCACCAAATTTAATTTGCATATCTCAACTGGTTTTGAAGCAATAAATAAATCGTCAGTTTGTAAAAATAAATTGAACATCCCGTATCTCGGAAACGAAGCGTTTGCTGACATACGATTATAAAGCAAATTGCCATTATTTTCTTATGTAAAATTACCCCTTAAAGTTTGTCGCACTTATTTAGAAATACCCTGTACTGATGACGAACATGACCAGTTGTTAAAGTACCTAATTTTTTTATTATCCAACGAATGAATCGAAAGACTAATTATTAAGAAAACCTGAGGCTATAGTTGGGTTTTAATTTCGGTATTTTTTAAATGCTAGAATAGTACAGAGAGTGATGCGAACTTTGAGAAAAAAAAACACACTTTGATTCGTACACCCGGTATATAATGACAGTTTGACTGTCTAGCAACAATATTATTACAGAGATATTGTCAATTAATAAGGCTGTGGTAAAAAAATATCACTTAAATCGGACAACAGGTTTAGGAAATTCAAAACATCAAAAACTACCAAATTTTCAGTAGATCGATTATTTTGCACCGCAGTGTAGATGATAAAAAAACGGGAAACTGAAGAGCCTGCAGAATGGCGAGGTTGCAGTATTACGACATGTTCACCTAGATTTCATGTGCCACTGTATCTGAAATCAACTGGACGCTAGTCCAAGAAGCCATGTTTTTTTTTTCTCCCATAATCATCACTACGATGATGATTATTACAATTACAATCTGGTCATACTTGACCAATGAGCAATTTTAATCTAACCTAAATTATTACTGTTCCTTAAAATTAAGAGCTTGCCCCATAGCGTCTCTTATCTAACCTAACAAGATAGTGCACTATTCTAGCATACACACTAACACGCACAAGCACTATGCTCTGCTTTTCACTATCACCTATCACTTAAACTAGTTCGTAAGGTTTTGTCCTCTTCAGTCTTCTAACTTGCCCAGTAGTATCGAGGAGCTGGATTGCCTCAATATTCTCGTGCATGTGAAGTCGTTGCTCGTGACTTCCTGCCATCTTCTTGATGATTATATCCACAGTTTCCATACCTAGGTCCTTATGGAGATCACTGTTTGTAACATACCAAGGAGCATCTACAATATTTCTTAGTATTTTGTTCTGGAATCTTTGTATTACTGTTATATTACTTGGTCTAGTACACCCCCATAGTGGGCATCCATCCATAAGTCCATACAGGTCTCAATATTTGTTTGTAAATTAGTAACTTATTATGCATCGACAATGTGGAGTTTCTTCCAATTAGCCAATACATTTTTTTATATCTTATATTTAGTTCTTCCCTTTTTTTCTTAACGTGCACCTTCCAGCGTAGTTTTGCATCTAATGTTATACCCAAATACTTAGCAGTATCTGCATATGGTACTTGGATGTTGTTGATTATAACTGGTATATATTGTATTTTTTTGTTGGTGAAATTAACATGGCCAGATTTAGCTTCATTTAGCCTGATTCTCCATTTTTGTGTCCACTTATAGATTTGGTTAACTGCTATTTGGACCTTGTTGGTCGCCTCTTCACTTGTCGTCCCTACTGCTTGAATAGCTGTATCATCAGCAAAGGTTGCAACTGTGTTGTTTTCCAGTACAGGTATATCACACGTGTATAGTAGGTATAGGACCGGACCCAACACACTGCCTTGTGGAACACCTGCTCTAATTTCTTTTAAGTCTTCTTGCTTAATTCTAAAATGTCGTTCTTTTATGTATGATTGTAACAGTTTTGAGTACTGTATAGGTAAAAAACATTTTAGTTTGTATGCTAAACCTTCATGCCAGACTTTCTCAAAAGCCTGTGCAGCATTAAGGAATACAGTTGAACAGATT